>NW_028322095.1:2010000-2155000 GCF_057628025.1 Oncorhynchus mykiss
CAGTGTGTGTGTGTGTCTCAGGTCAGTGTGTGTCAGGTCAGTGTGTGTCAGGTCAGTGTGTCTCAGGTCAGTGTGTCTCAGGTCAGTGTGTCTCAGGTCAGTGTGTGGGGGATTATTCCCTCCTGTGCTCTACATCTGTCCTGGAGATGGTTGATAGGTAGCCCCAACATGAGCCCTGTGTTCCCCACGTAGAGGGGAGGGGAGGACCATGACGGCACATCGCTGAGTTAGATGGGCAATGTAGCGTGGCAGGTATTTGGTCTATACCAACTCCTCCATGACATAGTCTGGGCATGTTGTGGTCGGTCCGGTCGGTCGGTCGGTCTGTCGGTCGTCTTAGGGGCCGTGATGTCCGGCCCTATAACGTGACCCAGCAACCATAGAGGCTAAATCAGAAGTAGCTGAAATCTTCACTGATCCTCCCTCTCTCCTCTCTCTGCCTCCAGTTCCACTCTCATCAGTTGTTCCACGTCCTGGTGGTGGCAGGAGCGTTCGTCCATTTCCACGGCGTGTCCAACCTGCAGGCCTTCCGCTACGCTGCCGGGGCGGGCTGTGAAGAGGACAATGCCCTGTGAAGATCCTGCACGTCGTCACGTCAACACACCACCAGGGGGAGACACACATGCATATATATATATATACACACACACATATGCATAACAGACACGGGAGACTGATGAAGGCTCATACACACACTGACTCCCCAGTAGCCCCGTCTCTCTCTGTACATGTCTACAGAAACCCCTTAGAGGACACGGGAAAAAAAGACAAGGTTTTCTTTTCAGTTGGAAAAAAATGACCTCGTTTGTTTTTCTTCATCTTGTTTTCAATAACTGCATCTAGGGTTTTGGACATTTGAGACTGGTCCCCCCCTGCCCCCCCTCAAAAAAAAAAAAATTGTGTGAATTTTGAGTAATCTGTTGAAGTGGTTGTTCTGATTATCATCATTCTAAACGTTGTGCTCACTGTACAAAGCAACAAAAAAATACAATGTGGGGGTTTCTTAATGCTCTAGTGGTGGGGGTTTCTGAATGCTCTAGTGGTGGGGGTTTCTGAATGCTCTAGTGGTGGGGGTTTCTTAATGCTCTAGTGGTGGGGGTTTCTGAATGCTCTAGTGGTGGGGGTTTCTGAATGCTCTAGAGGTGGGGGTTTCTGAATGCTCTAGTGGTGGGGGTTTCTGAATGCTCTAGTGGTGGGGGTTTCTGAATGCTCTAGTGGTGGGGGTTTCTGAATGCTCTAGTGGTGGGGGTTTCTGAATGCTCTAGTGGTGGGGGTTTCTGAATGCTCTAGTGGTGGGGGTTTCTGAATGCTCTAGTGGTGGGGGTTTCTGAATGCTCTAGTGGTGGGGGTTTCTGAATGCTCTAGTGGTGGGGGTTTCTGAATGCTCTAGTGGTGGGGGTTTCTGAATGCTCTAGTGGTGGGGGTTTCTGAATGCTCTAGTGGTGGGGGTTTCTGAATGCTCTAGTGGTGGGGGTTTCTGAATGCTCTAGTGGTGGGGGTTTCTGAATGCTCTAGTGTTGGGTAGAAAAGCTTTACAGAAAGAAAGAAAGAAAATGTAATTATGTGTGAAGTATTTTTTTTCTTCCATGAAAAGGGTGGGTGTGGCCTGGGGGGACGGGCAGGCTAGACGCTTTCCAACTTTGTTCATGTAAATAAGATTTCTAAATTCGGGTTATATAGATTTGTATTAAATATATATAATAATAAATAAATAAAAACATTAAATAAATACAAAAAAAATGTTAAGATATTGAATTTTTAAAAAAAATCGACAAAGATGATGAGGCAACAACCAAGAAAACACCATCTGTGTATAAACCATTTGGCCAGAGGGGGGAAGTGAAGTGGGGAATATAGGAGAACCACACACTGTTGAAGGGAGCTATGGCACAAAGAGTTGAGACACGTGAAGCGGAGAGGGAGAGCCAACTTCACAACGAGGGAGGAGGCTCCGCAAGGGTTAAGCCCTGGGTGGAGATGTGACCTGTGACTGGCTGACGTTGAGCCCCAGTCGACAAATCAGGTGCTGCATTCTGTTCATATTCTTTTCAACAGTAGTGCACTACATTAGGAATAGGGTGCTGTTATGTCTTCACGTGTAGCTAGTAGCTACTTCATCTCATTCCATTAGACTGTGACATCTAGTGTGTCATCCCAGCAGTCAACACGACCCTTCCTTCCCTAACATTAGAAACCAACGTTGGTGCTCGTCCAAACTGGCACACTATTCCCTTTTTTATATAGTGCACTACTTTTGACCAGAGCCCAACGTAAAGTCAATAGTAGTACAACGATATATAAGGGAACAGGTTTCAGTTCCTCGACCCCTCTCAGTGAAACCGTCATCAGTGAAAGGTTGTCCGTTTCTATCTCCTTACCAAGTTGAGCCTCTCTTTCTGCTCTGGTATCAAGTGACTTTGTACTACGTTTTGTGTGAAGTGTGTGATTCATTGACTTTAAGATTACGGACCAAAGGGCACCCTATTCCCTATTTAGTGCACTACTTTTGACCAGGTAGTGCACTACTTTAGACCAGGTAGTGAGTGACCTATATAGGGAATAGTGTGCCATTTGGGACCCGGAAATAAAAACAGAAGATCAATATTTCAGAACAAAATATGCATCTCTAAAATGTGTTTTTTTTATTTGATTTTGAATGTTATTATTTAGTCTATTATTCATTATCATCACAGGCTTTAAGTTGGGGGTTTTCTTGATCCAATACCGTTGTGATTGTGTCTGTTTTTTGGGGGAGGTTTTCTATTCTCTTTTAAAGGGTGTGTATGTGATTTTGAAAAGGTTGAAACATGTAATAGCAGATTCCCTCAGAGCGGTTTCACAACACTCTGGGGGTTCTGTTTAGAGCTTCGTGTATCAGGGCTCGATTCAATCCATTGTTGAAGTTCAGCGTTAAAACACGATTTGACATTTTAAAAGCAATCGTCCCGCTGAGACTGCGTTCGTGGTAAACGCTGCGTAAGTCGGCTCAATGGGAGGTGAGCTTCGGCGGTACGGATTGAATTGAGTCCTTTTTAGTTATTCATATGTATCAGATCTACTTTCTAGACGTGTATCTACGCCACGGTGCACAGCTGTGCTGAGGCTGAGAGCCTTCTCTCTCCACTTCAGATTCATCCGCCACACACCTGCTCAGTCGTACTGCTTCTGTACCTGTCGCTCCAGTTGAAACACTAACAGACATGTATTCATTATGACGATATACAGGCAAGGCGGTGCATCTGAGACCTTGATCTCAGTTCCACTGGAGAACAGGGGTCCCTCCTAGCTTGGTTGCCAGGTCCACTATGTGCTTTAGTAAAATAATGCCATGACGTTGATAGTCGGAAGCCTGTACAGATCTGGCAACTAGTCGAGACCAGACAGTGGATTCGGACCCTTAAACCCTCCATATAACTCTGTTGTAGAGGAGTGTGTTTGATCATCGGAGTTAAACATAATCAGGGAGGCAGTTTCCACTCGACTCTTTTAGGAGGAAGGAGTTCTTCTCCCTTTCTGTCCTTCTCTTGGGTTTGGGTCCTTGATAGCCTGGTCCCAGATGTGTTTGTGCTGTCTTGCCCAACTCATTGTCAGACTGTGACCGTCAAGAGTTGGCTCGACGGCACAAAGAGATCTGAGACCAGGCTAGGAGGTCCCTTAATGCTCTGTGTTGAGACGATATAGATGTCTTCTCAATCTTCAGACCCAGAATTACAAGGCCTTTTGTTTCATTGTGACATTTCAACAGAAAAAAAAACATCAAAGGAAAACAGATGTTTGGTTTTTTAATTATTAATTTATTTCTTTTTTGTTTGTTTGTTTGGGGAAGTGCATATTGTTTGTTTGTTTGGGGAAGTGCATATTGTTTGTTTGTTTGGGGAAGTGCATATTGTTTGTTGAAGCACGTGTCCAGTGGTGACCGTGGGATTTACAATAGGTCTTTATATCTGCTGTAATTGTTCTAATAAAAAGGGTTTGGATTCTGGGTAAAGTTTGATGTATTTATTTGGCTTTGTGATATCTAATACTTGATGTTGATTTGAGGTGCGTTTCAAAATGTCGTTCATTGTGGGATTTTATCAGGCGTTCCTCTTTTATGGTGCAGCTTTCTGTAATGGCATGAGTTTTCCTGCCCAGTTTGTAGTCCGACATGATTTTTCATTAGACTGTTGCCATCTAGTGGTGAAAGGAGGTATAAAAATGTGTACATTGAGGCCTGCATCTAATACTGTTGGTTTTTCCACAATACCTCTCGATCTCCTGGCAGCCGCCTCAACAGCACTGGTCAACACTCCATCCCATTTGACAAAAAGCCTGTGCATTACTGTTCCATGGCATGCAAGTCTAGTAGAAGGTTAGGAGGGTTCAGTAGGGAACTAGCTGAGCTCTCTGCTACTGAGTTCAAGCCGTGGGTGGTAAGCTTCCTGCCCACTGACTACAGGGTACTGAGTTGAAGCCCTGGGTGTGGCAGGTTGTGTGTCTGAGTCGCAGCCTCTCTGGGTCAATCTGAGAGGTTATGGAGATTATCTCCTGGACATTTAGAGACAACTTTTATCAGAGGTTTTCCTCCACAACCTCTTCTGGTTACTCCTCTGGAGCCCCAGGATTGAACCCCAAAGCCACATTACCACCACATGTGGAAAAAGTACTAAATTGGCATACTTGACTAAAGATACCTTAGTAGAAAATGACTCGCGAAAGTCATCCAATAAAATACACGTTTTTGGTTTTAAATATCAAAAGTAATTATTTCAAATTACTTTTTAAAAATGTATGAATAGCCAAGGTGCATTCCCAACACTCAGACATCATTTACAAATGAACCATGTGTGTTTAGTGAGTCCTCCAGATCAGAGGCAGTAAAGATGAACAGGGATGTTCTCTGTTTAGTGAGTCCACCAGATCAGAGGCAGTAGGGATGACCAGGGATGTTCTCTGTTTAGTGAGTCCACCAGATCAGAGGCAGTAGGGATGAACAGGGATGTTCTCTGTTTAGTGAGTCCACCAGATCAGAGGCAGTAGGGATGAACAGGGATGTTCTCTGTTTAGTGAGTCCTCCAGATCAGAGGCAGTAGGGATGACCAGGGATGTTCTCTGTTTAGTGAGTCCTCCAGATCAGAGGCAGTAGGGATGACCAGGGATGTTCTCTGTTTAGTGAGTCTGCCAGATCAGAGGCAGTAGGGATGACCAGGGATGTTCTCTGTTTAGTGAGTCTGCCAGATCAGAGGCAGTAGGGATGAACAGGGATGTTCTCTGTTTAGTGAGTCCACCAGATCAGAGGTAGTAGGGATGAACAGGGATGTTCTCTGTTTAGTGAGTCCACCAGATCAGAGGCAGTAGGGATGAACAGGGATGTTCTCTGGATAAGTGTGTGAATTGGACCATTTGTCTGTCCTGCTAAGCATTCAGAATGTAACGAGGACTTTTGGGTGTCAGGGGAAATGTTTGGAGTAAAAAGTACAGTATTTCCTTTAGGAATGTCTTGAAGTAAAACAGTTGTCAAAAACATAAATAGTGAAGTACAGATACACCAATAACTAGTAAAGTGTTGTTTACTTAAGCGCTTTACACCACTGCACATTATACACATTACCGAGTCATCTTGAGAAACAATTTCAAAATACAATATAAGAATGTAAATTGCCAGATTTACACTTATTCGTTCAATTGGATAAGACATTGATATCCGTCCGGAGATCATAAGTAATGACTTGAGTGTGACCTGAATAATTCTTCATGAACGAATATATTAGGGCACACGCCAGCGGTCAATGATTTCACACGCTGAAATCAAACGGAACTACCCGGGGCGGGACTTCTCTTTTGCAAGGCGGAGGGATTTCAACGTAGCACAAGAGAACAAAATTGCTATTTTCCCTTCTTAGCTTTAGCATGCAAGCTAAACCCCCCTTTGTGCCTGAAAATGCAGCACATAGGATTCCCTTGGCAAGGGAAATGCTTTACTTATAACGTATTATGTTCAAACCCTTTTCAGCGTTTTTTGACGATGTTTTAACCGGAACACGCGGCAACAACGAAATGCGCTTTGGTCTACTCGCGAGAGAGACAGATATATATCGCTGGTCAAGCTTATCTCCTGAATTTCAATCGGCTGGCACTTTGTCCTCGCTCGAGAAATTAATAATGACCGAGCCTACCCGCGTCTGAAACGCGCCAGGCAGAAATAGTCCTGCGTTTGGCCAAACGCTCTATTTCTCAGATTTCTATCATTAGCTTTCTCAACCCTCATACAGAAATGTATTCGCTTACGTTACCCAACTGACTACGTCAGCGAACAACACGGAGGCGGGGGAATCTTCAGCACACACACACACACACAATAAAGTTTGTCTACCACTCCAAAAATTCGTACGATAAACTTGGTATATTATGAAATCTGTTTTTCGATATGATACAGGCTGAATCAAAATGAAAGCGTCATTCTATTTTAGATTCCTCTCAGGTGGCTCCAATTATGTCGTGTCTTTGGCTATGCCGGATTAAGTGATATGTGTAAGGAAGTGCTATTTCTTATGCAGGTGACCAGCCTACTGCTATTACATTGCTATAACTGAGACAACGTATTTTCACAGTAAAACATGTTAGGTCCCATACAGGATAGCTCCCACACCCACACACACAGCACACACACATTACACACACTAACTGCCGAGGACACACAGATAAGACATACACCCACACATTGGGAGGAAGAGACAGCCTTGACTTGCAGAAACCAGCGCACACACCTAATCTCCTTTCTAGCCGAACATTGTGTGACTGAGGACAGCGCACACACCTAATCTCCTTTTTTAGCTGAACATTGTGTGACAAGGAACGGCACGACAAGACTCAGAGGGATGACGGACGGCCCAACAGGGCCAATCCAAGAAGACTACACCTCAGCCTGAACCAACCCGAAGACCCGATCTTCTAGAATCAACCTACTTTCTGTTCTGTATATGAGACATGTGCAAACTGTTAGCGGGGCTTCTTTTCTGCTGGTTCCTTAAGAACCGAATGAAATGGGCCCGTATACGTTGTACCAGATATCTTTACTCATAATTAAACTGTCACTTGTCATACAATTTACCACCTTGTCTGAATCGATCCTTGACCGGCTCACCCTCCTACATATCCCATTATCAACATATGACATGCTATTCTATAAAATAATTTCTCCGTAATTAATATTACCTGATTGAGCTAATCATGTAAATGTAATTAACTAGAGAGTCGGGCACCACAAAATAATATTTATAGAGCTGTTATCTTCCGAATAAACTCTTAAAGACCTCGTAATATTTTACGTCAATAGCAGTCAATATTAATCGCCATCTTAATTCAGTCTCATCTGGAAGTTGTAAATTCTGCACGAAACCTGGCTAACAATTTGAATCAGCAATACAACATTGGGTTTAATTATTTATTTACTAAATACCTAACTAACCACACAGAATTACACATACAAATAATTAAATCATAACTTGATTACAAATTACGTCATAAAGGAAAACGTCCCTAGCGGGCAGAACAGATATGACGGCTTGTTACACAAAAGAAAAGCGGCTGGGTTTGAGTGAAAGAGCGGGAAGACTGAGGAACAAAGGGGAGAAGCTGTGCTATCGTAAATATAGTATCTTATGCATTCTAAATTACCGCCCATTTGGAAAAGGAAAATGCAGAAAATATTTACTCTGAGCTGCGCTTCGGTAGGTTGGTGGTAGATGGAAGGCCGTGTTGCCAAACCGAGTCCTGTGTCCTTTGAAGAATGTCTCTGCTGGTAAATTGAATATGTTGTAGTGACGTCAGACGGGATACTCTGTCTGTTCCTTCCTAACCTGCGTTTGCAGCTACTGTTGCTAACTCAACGGCTAGGAGGTATCACTTCTGTAGTGAATAAGAGTTCAAAGTTCATACCATTCGCAACCAAAGCTCACGGCTTCATTCTGTAGTTATTATCTGAACCCTTCTGACATAGGACCTTCGTCCTCACATCCTTGGAACAGAAAATTATGTTGTCATCAAGGCTTTATATAGGAAGGGAGAAAAGGGGTGTGTTTCATAGTTTACAACCGTCTCTTCACGTGGGAGGGCCACTGAGTGAGCAGCCCTATCTTATGAAAACCCACATCTCACATTTTAGAAGCTAAAATCCCATTTCATCCCATCACATGTAGACTTTCCACTGTAGAGTTTGTCATCTTATCATTGATGAGAATGTCTCAGATGACAACCGAACTGACATCATATTCATTAAGTACCACCGCATATGTTCAACTGGTCGGATTACCAGAATATAGTTAATTTCCCCCCACCTTCTGATGTTCCCAGAATCTCTATGTTAACCAAGGGTTTTGCAAATGTAACATCAGTAGGGTAGAGAGAGGAAAAAGGGGGAAAGAGGTATTTATGACTGTCATAAACCTTCCCCCAGGCCAACGTCATGACAGAACCTTCTGCTATGTTACACCAGACTGTACCTCCTGTCCTCTCTACACAAGACAGTGGGCAGGATCCTTACCACCCAGGGCTTGAACTCAGTACCCTGCAGTCAGGTTCCTTACCACCCAGGGCTTGAACTCAGTACCTTGCAGTCAGGTTCCTTACCACCCAGGGCTTGAACTCAGTACCCTGCAGTCAGGTTCCTTACCACCCAGGGCTTGAACTCAGTACCCTGCAGTCAGGTTCCTTATACCACTCAGGACCATAAAACAAAACGTCATCCACTAGCATATATCAAATACACCCCCTCCTGGACAAGATCACAGAGAGACAGTGACTGGCACACAGACCTACACCCCCTCCTGGACGAGATCACAGAGACACAGTGACTGGCACACAGACCTACACCCCCTCCTGGACGAGATCACAGAGAGACAGTGACTGGCACACAGACCTACACCCCCTCCTGGACGAGATCACAGAGAGACAGTGACTGGCACACAGACCTACACCCCCTCCTGGACGAGATCACAGAGAGACAGTGACTGGCACACAGACCTACACCCCCTCCTGGACGAGATCACAGAGAGACAGTGACTGGCACACAGACCTATCTGGTTCTCCATTAATCACACCATCCCTTCACATGGTTTAGGAATAGTTTACAGACACATTCACAGATAAGACTAACCTTTCCCCTCTCTGGGGCCCAATGTAACGTAATCCTAGCAGGAAAGGGCTAACTGCAAACTGCAAACAGTATTGTCCAAAATAAGACATTCTAATGACAAATATCTCACATAAGCATGCAATAAAATGAATAAAACATCTTATTTATAAATGTTACCCAAAGAATTCTGATACGACAGCCGTCAGGATCCCCACCACCAAGGGCTTGAACTCAGTACCCTGCAGTCAGGAGGTCCTGAGCGATCTGGAGCAGGTTTTCATCAAGGATCTTTCTGGATCTTTCTGTACATCTTTCCCTCGATCCAGACTAGTCTCCCAGTCTCTGCCGATGACAAACATCCCCACAGCATGATGTTGCCACCACCATGTTCAATATTGGTTTCATCAGACCAGAGAATCTTGTTTCTCATGGTCTGAGAATCTTTAGGTGCCTTTTGGAAAACTCCAAGCGGTATGTCATGTGTCTTTTACCGAGGAGTGGCTTCCGTCTGCCCACTCCACCATAAAAGCCTGATTGGTGAAGTGCTGCCGAAATGGATCTCCTTCTGGAAGGTTCTCCCATCGCCACAGAGGTACTCTGGAGCTCTGACAGAGTGACCATTGGGTTCATGGTCACCTCCCTGACCAAGGACCTTCTCCCCCGATTACTAAGTTTGTCCGGATGGCCAGCTCTTGTAAGAGTCTTGCTGGTTCTGAAACTTCTTCCATTTAAGAATGATGGAGGCCACTGTGTTCTTGGGGACCTTCAATGCTGCAGACATTTTTTGGTACCCTTCCCCAGATCTGTGCCTCGACAAAATCCGGTCTCAGAGCTTTACGGACACTTCCTTCGACCTCATGGCTTGGTTTTTGCTCTGACATGCACTGTCAACTGTGGGAGCTTATATAGACAGGTGTGTGCCTTTCCAAAATCATGTCCAATCAATTGAATTTACCACAGGTGGACTCAAATCAAGTTGTAGAAACATCTCAAGGATGATCAATTGAAACACGATGCACCTGAGCTTAATTTCGAGTCTCATAGCAAAGAGTCTAAATACTTTTATTAAATAAAGTTTATGAATGTGAAAAAATGTCTAACGTGTTTTTACTTTGTCATTATGGAGTATTGTGTGTATATTGATTAGGGAAACAACGGGGTTAAAAAAATCTATTTTAGAATGAGGCTGTAACGTAACAAAATGTTGAAAAAGTCAAGGGGTCTGAAAACTTTCCGAATGCACCGTAACTGCCTTAATGTTGCTGGACCCCAGGAAGAGTAGCTGCTGCCTTGGCAGAAATGGATGTGGATTCTAAATAAATATAAATACCAGTCAATTGCCAGGGTTAGAGCTTCCATGTCTGTTCTATTCATTCTTATTTCTATGGTCAGGCCATAGGGTATTACATGTAAACAAGATAAGCTAAATAAACAAATAATTATTGAATAAGGAATTGGTTAATAAATGAGAAGGAATTCCCGAAATATTAAAAAATAATAACATGCAAAAATACAGGCCAAAGCACATCAGCAGTTGTATTTACCCCACCAACACTGCAGAAGGCCGATCCACTATTAGACTATATTTCTCTATATCAAAATGTGTAAAACCAACACTTGAACACTTAGCCCAACCTCCAGTATGTTACGATAATATTTATGTTCATTTTAAAGTAGACCAATCCGAATGTGCGCGTAAAAGTGGCGTCAGGTCTCCATGTCGGATTCCTCCAGTCCGCGCCTTCGTGTCAGCTGAAATGCGCTCCTGTCTTCACCCCACTGTCAGATACAAGACAAACATGACATATAAAACGTGTGGTGGCCACAGAATAGATATATCTAGTCGAGGGAGATGAACACAGGAAAGAGTAAAACGCGTATGCAGAAGAAGATGGTCTATTGGATTATTTTATATAAAACGGCAGAACAGTCTTTCTGGTCGCAGGTTCCTCATATAGAAGTAACCTTCTCTACAGTATAGGGACAAATATACCTCGTCCAAAGTCTTGGCTAGTTTATTGACTCACTAAAGTGGTTCGTTGTCAAACTTTACTATGTGGGAGCGAATCTACTTTTACGCATCATTGATTTGATGCGTTTTCGTAATTGTTAGTCTCGTCCAGTAATTATGTCAGTACACTTAAGCTGATTTATTAGAAATTGCTTCATTAATTCAGTCATTCATTGATGGTTTGATTGTCTGATTGATTAATACACTTCGTTGACATATTAAACTACAGGGGCAGCCATGACAGGAAGGTTGATGCTTGGCATTGTTGCGTCACAATATAAAATGCCTCTGATGACGTAATGATCAAACACCAAGCTGCCACTGGTGAAATGAGGATCATTAGCTGATTGAACTACAAGGTGAACGGTAAGCACACCTGTGTCTGTTTATCAGATAAATGAGGGGATAGACAGTTTTATTGAGCACCAGTTATATCTAAGCTATTAGAAATGAATTGAACAAACTTGTTACATTTTAATGAATATATCTTCTCCCAAATAATTATTTAAACTCAGAACTGAATGTGATGAAATTAGATGAGACAGTAAAACATTTTTTTAAATTTCCTAAACAAAGATGTTTCTGTGACTCTCTCTTTATAGAGTTTAATGGTGCTGAAAGCCACTTCCTATTCCAAGTATTCAAGACTAGAAGGAGCATTCTGATTAGAATCCTGCAGACCAGTGAATGATAAATAGGAGGCCCAACCTGAATGGGTCTGGAGGACCAAGGTCCATCGGTGTTCCGCTGCTCTGTCCTTCTAACAGAGTGCTGCTGGAGAGAGAAGAGGTCAGCCAGGCCCCAGTGATGGCCTCCTCTTTCAGGCCCTCAGCGTTCCCCTCCCTGCATGTTGTACCCCGTGCTCCCCCTCCTGACGAAATCAGGCCCAAGAGGCCCACAGCTGCCCACAGAAAGAGGAGAGACCTCCAGTCCCTGGTTCCTGTCCAGGATGGATGTCGTGAGTCTCCCGGTTGGTTTAACAGCAGCAACTCCCAGCTACCTGCCAAAACCAACAGACGCAGGCGCAACAAGGAGCTCTCCTTCACTGAGGTTCTGAAGAACTACAAGCTTCTGCCTGATTCCCGGCCCAACAGCCCAGAGAGCCTGTACCAGCCTGAGACAATGATACCTAGAATCCCTGTCAGCATCACTAGACCTGATGTGAGGCCTAGCAACCCTCGACGCCCCACTAGACGGCCTGTTAGCCCAGTTGGCCTGGTCCAACCTGATGTACAGCCATCCAGACCTGAGGGGAGGCCTAGCAACCCTCGGCCCACCAATAGACGGCCTGTTAGCCCAGTTGGCCTGGTCCAACCTGATGTACAGCCATCCAGACCTGAGGGGAGGCCTAGCAACCCTCAACGCCCCAATAGACGGCTTGTTAGACCAACTGGCCTGGTCCAGCATGATGTACAGCCTTCCAAACCTGAGGGGAGGCCTAGCAACCCTCTGGGCCCCACTAGACGGCCTCCTGTTAGACCAACTGGCCTGGTCCAGCATGATGTTCAGCCTTCCAGACCTGAGGGAAGGCCTAGCAACACTCGACGGACCACTAGGAGAAAAGTGAAGCCCAGTAATCCTGTGTGTCCCGTTATTTTTGAGTCCCGTCCTACCTGTCCTGTGAGCATCACTACCAGCACTGTGGACCTGGTCCAGCTTGAGCCCCGTCCTACCTGCCCTCTGACCCTGGAGGAGCCGGCCCTTTCAGAGTCATGCAGATTCAGCAACAATGTGTTTGTTCTCTCCGTGCCGAAAGCTGCCCAGCCAGAGGAGGCTGCCAGAGGGAGCAGCAGCCCACCCAGGGACATCATCAGGCCCGAGGCCTTCGTCCAGACAGGACCCCTGCTGGCCAGGAGAGCCCAGAGGGATGCTCCTCCTCCAAAGGTTCCCCAACCCCCGGTGGCCCCCCGGCCCAAACTACTACCCTCCCTGGGCCAGGGCAACGTGTCCCTTGTCAGTGCCAACGCCTGGGATGAAAGGACCAAGAAGAAGAGAAAGAAAGGTCAGCACTTCTCTTTGGGCAATGACACATTTTGTCTATTGATTATATTGTCAATATTGTATAATGTATGTTGTTTGCTGATGTACAACCAGGAAGATGATTTTCATGTTTTTAAACATTCATAAATGAATTATTAATAAATGAATGTAACCTAATGTAATGTAATTTAAAGGAGCCAGAGTCCAGAGGTCTAGCCTGGGTCTGAGGCATGTCCCCCGTGACCTAGAGCTGGCCATGATGAGACCCCGTCTGGTCAAGTCAGCCGTTCCCTCCCAGCAGCCCTTCCAGCCGTGGGACGACGAGGACGAGGTGGACATCTACGCCCTGAGGCGAACCGCCTACATGTGCCCCATGTACGACCAGGAGGAGAGCAGCGTCAGGGGCAACAAGAGGGTGTCAGTGGAGGACCTGGACAACATTCCTTTCAGAAGGAAGATCACCTTGTGTTATTTCATGGGGGGTCGCAGGGTCATGCTGCCAAAAGACTACTAACTCCACCCCCCTCAATTTCCACAACAACCCCCCTTTGTCCCTGACAGCGAAGAACAGGACACACACAGAGAGACAGAGTGGACACCAACAGGGCCATCAGAGGGACTGAGACCCTCTCAGTTGAGGTTAGGAACGTCAGCTACAAAAGGCTTCTATAGACCATCTCTGTAGCAAGAGAACCTCCAGTGATCAGACTGGACTGTCCTCTGTCTCCCCTCATCTCTGATACACCAGACTGGACTGTCCTCTGTCTCCCCTCATCTCTGATACACCAGACTGGACTGTCCTCTGTCTCCCCTCATCTCTGATACACCAGACTGGACTGTCCTCTGTCTCCCCTCATCTCTGATACACCAGGCTGGGCTGTCCTCTGTCTCCCATCATCTCTGATACACCAGGCTGGATTGTCCTCTGTCTCCCCTCATCTCTGCTACACCAGACTGGGCTGTCCTCTGTCTCCCCTCATCTCTGATACACCAGACTGGGCTGTCCTCTGTATTCCCTTCATCTCTGATACACCAGGCTGGACTGTCCTCTGTATTCCCTTCATCTCTGATACACCAGACTGGGCTGTCCTCTGTCTCCCTTCATCTCTGATACACCAGGCTGGACTGTCCTCTGTCTCCCTTCATCTCTGATACACCAGGCTGGACTGTCCTCTGTCTCCCTTCATCTCTGATACACCAGACTGGGCTGTCCTCTGTCTCCCCTCATCTCTGATACACCAGGCTGGACTGTCCTCTGTCTCCCCTCATCTCTGATACACCAGGCTGGACTGTCCTCTGTCTCCCTTCATCTCTGATACACCAGGCTGGACTGTCCTCTGTCTCCCTTCATCTCTGATACACCAGGCTGGACTGTCCTCTGCCACACTCACCTCTTCTCCAAGAGGACCCCTGCTCCCTGACTCCTGCCTCCCCTCCCCACTACTCCCCCTAGAGTACCGCTGCACCCTGCCTTCCCTCCCCACTACTCCCCCTAGAGTACCGCTGCACCCTGCCTCCCCTCCCCACTACTCCCCCTAGAGTACCGCTGCACCCTGCCTCCCCTCCCCACTACTCCCCCTAGAGTACCGCTGCCCCCTGCCTCCCGTCACTCCCCTCTGTATCCGTGTCATCTTGGTGGGCTGTTCGTGTGTCTTGTTGTGTTTATTTATTGCATGTATTCCCTTCCAGAACTTTCTTCCTGACTCTCAGTGTACATCGTTACACCTTTACCCTTCCCTGAAGCATTACAGAAATAAAAACAAACCACTGAAGAAAATACAATCTTTGAGTGTTTTGAGTGAGTTTTGAGTAGAGACACTGATGAATATGTTAATTAGACGATGATACAGGATAAATAACATGTCATAACTGACAGGATAAATTACATGGATAAAATTCAACCATCAAAACTGAGAACAGCTTTAAAATAAAGGGGAGGTTTATTCATTGTATTATTACTGATCCATTGCAGATTATCCTACATGTCAATCAAACTGTGCTGTGTGAATCATATTGCCTCCTAGACTCTCAGGCCTGTGTTCCAAATGGTTCCCTATTCCCTATGGGCCCTGGTTAAAAGTAGTGCACTACATAGGGTTAAAGGGTGCCATGTGGGACACAAGCCAAGCAAGACACTCAGGACATCACATTACATACATACACATGGGCAACAGCATCTTTTATCAACAATACTGCATCATGAGGACAGTTACCACATGATGATATGACATCATTAGAGCATCACTGTCAAAGTGAAAGGGACAGACTGATAAAAAACACCACTTAGAAAATCACTAGACAGTAACATCTGACAGTAGTGTTTAATGTCCAGCAGCAATACTAGTAGTATCCCATCCTATTATTCTCAATGATGCATTTTATACTAATTTCATTCATCACTAAAGGCATTTGAATTAGAAAGAAGAGATTGTCGTGAAAAATATAATAATTGAATGCATGAATTTAGCTAAAAACTATAAACCATCATAAGAGTCTTTGGAGTCAAACAGTAAAACTCAGATGAAAGACACCTTGGAGATCCTGATATCAACACATTGTAACGTTGTTCCTTCTAACAGAATGACTGTTTCACCTAGTAGTCCATCACATTGTAACGTTGTTCCTTCTAACAGAATGACTGTTCCACCTAGTAGTCCATCACATTGTAACGTTGTTCCTTCTAACAGAATGGCTGTTCCACCTAGTAGTCCATCACATTGTAACGTTGTTCCACCTAGTAGTCCATCACATTGTAACGTTGTTCCTTCTAACAGAATGGCTGTTCCACCTAGTAGTCCATCACAGAAGTAGGTGGTCA
Organism: Oncorhynchus mykiss; assembly: GCF_057628025.1. Lineage (NCBI taxonomy): Eukaryota > Metazoa > Chordata > Actinopteri > Salmoniformes > Salmonidae > Oncorhynchus > Oncorhynchus mykiss. The sequence goes on from NW_028322095.1 coordinate 2,025,922, forward strand.
GTAATGGTTCTTGTGTTGCAGTAAGCCAACTAAGTCAACTGGTTTAGTAAGTCTTAGATTGCATATATGATACGTGACTTGAAGGTTTTTCCTGAAACATCCATTTCCAACAGTGAAAACCCAGCCCACATTTAATAGTAGATACTTGATGTGTTTGTGGTGCGTAGACCAAAGACTGATGAGTTATGAACAGAACAATGTGGAAGTTGAGTTCATTGTGTTCATCCATCCTTCAGCAGCCAGCCAGCCTCCAGTTGATTCATCACCATCCTGCAATGTCATATTTCAACCAGCAGGGGTCACTGATTCTACTATCTGAATTGTATCACTGTTCAAAGATGCCTCTGCCTTATTCAAGGTTCTTCCTCCATTTCATGGCTTAAGGTAAACAGACAACACATGCATGAATCCAGAGTATTATTTTATCAAAACCATTTATAAAACACATCATCCACAGACTGATAGTCTTCCATGGTCTTATTGTAAAGTCAAGTCCTTTAGAATCGTATTGGAGATACTGGATCTTTCCACGGTCAAATAAAGCATGTTTCCTTTTGCATAGAAACACTAGAATGTTCTCTTATCAGACACTGAAGAAGAAGAAACCAAAAAGCCCTTTCATGGTTTTAGAACGGTTGTCCAAAGAAGAAGTTTGGTGGTTGAAAGACAAACATCTGAAGTCAACAGCTCTCTGTGATTGTAAAGTCATCAAACATCTGAAGTCAACAGCTCTCTGTGATTGTAGTCATCAAACATGGAGTCAGTCAACAGCTCTCTGTGGTTGTAGTCATCAAACATGGAGTCAGTCAACAGCTCTCTGTGATTGTAAAGTCATCAGACATGGAGTCAGTCAACAGCTCTCTGTGATTGTAAAGACATCAAACATGGAGTCAGTCAACAGCTCTCTGTGATTGTAAAGTCATCAAACATGGAGTCAGTCAACAGCTCTCTGTGATTGTAAAGTCATTAAACATGAAGTCAGTCAACAGCTCTCTGTGATTGTAAAGACATCAAACATGGAGTCAGTCAACAGCTCTCTGTGATTGTAAAGACATCAAACATGGAGTCAGTCAACAGCTCTCTGTGATTGTAAAGTCATTAAACATGAAGTCAGTCAACAGCTCTCTGTGATTGTAAAGTCATCAGACATGGAGTCAGTCAACATCTCTCTGTGATTGTAAAGTCATCAAACATGAAGTCAGTCAACAGCTCTCTCTGATTGTAAAGTCATCAAACATGGTGTCAGTCAACAGCTCTCTGTGATTGTAAAGACATCAAACATCTGAAGTCAACAGCTCTCTGTGATTGTAAAGACATCAAACATGGAGTCAGTCAACAGCTCTCTGTGATTGTAAAGACATCAAACATGGAGTCAGTCAACAGCTCTCTGTGATTGTAAAGACATCAAACATGGAGTCAGTCAACATCTCTCTGTGATTGTAAAGACATCAAACATGGAGTCAGTCAACAGCTTATTCCTCTCAGTCCATCAGCCAAAATGATCAATATCATAACTTAAGTCATATAGTCATATTGATTGATAAAGATGACGCAAACAGCAGCAGGCATGCTAAGATCAGGCATTCTGGAACATTCCAGGGAGATACCGATTCAGAAGGGGGGGGCGGGGTTTAGGCTAGGTAGCTGTCTGTCATCGGAAGACCAGCGTGGAGGCCTTGAGACAGGTGAAGGAGGCAGTGAGACAGGTGAGGAAGAGAGAAACAGACAGGTAGATCTGAGATGCATCTCCACACTCCTTGGCGTTTTCCTGAAATCAATCATTAACACAGTTACAGCCAGTGGTATAATGAAAAGTGTTATTACACAAGGAGAAGTGCTAACCTTTCTTCTTCTTGGTCCTCCCATCACATTAAATAATTGTGAAAACTATGATTTTTGTTGTTGTTTATCCTTCATTTAACTAGGCAAGTCAGTTAAGAACAAATTCTGATTTTCAATGACGGCCTAGGAACAGTGGGTTAATAACGTGTTCAATCCATTTGGTTGATTTAAAAATACAGTTTATAAAATACCCCTCCAGCATCACTACTCTGGACGGCTCTGACTTAGAATATGTGGATAACTACAAATACCTAGGTGTCTGGTTAGACTGTAAACTCTCCTTCCAGACTCACATGAAGCATCTCCAATCCAAAATGTAAATCTAGAATCGGCTTCCTAGTTCGCAACAAAGCATCCTTCACTCATGCTGCCAAACATACCCTCGTAAAACTGACCATCCAACCGATCCTCGACTTTGGCGATGTCATTTATAAAATAGCCTCCAACCCTCTACTCAACAAATTGGATGCGGTCTATCACAGTGCCATCCGTTTTGTCACCAAAGCCCCATATACTATCCACCACTGCGACCTGTATGCTCTCGTTGGCTGGCCCTCGCTTCACTCTCGTCGCCAAACCCACTGGCTCCAGGTCATCTACAAGTCTCTGCTAGGTCAAGCCCCACCTTATCTCAGCTCACTGGTCACCATAGCAGCACCCACCTGTAGCACGCGCTCCAGCAGGTATATCTCTCTGGTCACCCCCAAAGCCAATTCATCCTTTCCTTCCAGGTCTCTGCTGCCAATGACTGGAACGAACTGCAAAAATCACTGAAGCTGGAGACTCATATCTCCCTCACTAGCTTTAAGCACCAGCTGTCAGAGCAGCTCACAGATCACTGCACCTGTACATAACAAATCTGTAAACAGCCCATCCATCTACCTCATCCCCATACTGTAATTATTTTGCTCCTGTGCAAGCATCTCTACTTGCACATTCATCTTCTGCACATCTACCAGTCCAGTGTTTAATTGCTATATTGTAATTACTTCGCCACCATGGCCTATTTACTGCCTTATCTTACCTCATTTACACTCACTGTATATAGAATTTGTTTTCCTTTTCTACTGTAATATTGACTGTATGTTTGTTTATTCCATGTGTAACTCTGTGTTGTTGTATGTGTCGAACTGCTTTGCTTTATCTTGGCCAGGTCACAGTTGAACTATGAGAACTTGTTCTCAACTAGCCTACCTGGTTAAATAAAGGCAAAATAAAAAATATATATATCTAATACCTATTATTCACACTAATGTTAAGTTACTGTAAAATAAAAAAAATATCCTGTGTATCCTGTCCGAGGGGAACCTGTATTCTGTTTCAATTTCTGGATTCCGTCTTGAGTTTTCAACATTGCGGAAATCATGGGGCCCCACAATCCCTTATGTGAGTTACAATGAAAACACAGACATTTGAATATATTGACATACCTTTTAAATGTATTCTGGAAAATATGGTCTGTCCAGTACTCAGGAACGTCTGAACACCTATACCTAAAGAAGAGAAGTTGTATTAAAACCTATGACAATGTCAGGAAAATAACACTCAAAGGACTTATGCTTTAGATAGCTAGCTAGAAAACAGAAATCCACACTGACTTGGAAGAGCTGCTTGTTATCTATCTTACTAGCCAGACCAATGATTTCATTTAGCTAGTTTGGCTGTTAGATTTTGACTAGATAACTACTGCACAAGGTCAACGTTGGCAGTGCTGCCTTGAACATGGTTGTGAATACGTGAACAACAAGAAGGTTTCTGCCAGGACAGGTGTAGTTAGATAGCTAGGTGTAGTTAGCCATCTAGCTACATATTGTTCCTACCTGTCTCTTCCTGGGTAGCTTGCCTAGCAGGCAAACATTACCTTGCAGGGGCACATGTGTTCAGCTCTACTGTAATGTTGCTGACGATGCATTTTGGTAAGCTAGGTAGCTAATATGTTACAATGCTATTTCGGTTCATATAAAACCTACACAAAAATGACAAAAGTTATAAACAGCACTGAGGCAAGTAAATGCACTGCTAACTTACTAGTTAGTAGCATGCCCACCACTAGTTAACTAGCTAGTTTATCAACGTGCAAATATATAACTTACTCTGGCGATATAACTAACTAAAGGCTTTTCGTACTTGAAGAATATTATTTAAGGAATATTTTTTGACATTTCGTTGAAAACATGTGTAAATAAATCCAAACTACATTCCAAGTGATAGTTTGGTCGTTACCTGCCACATGGCCTTTCCAGAGGAGAAAGATCAAGACGACGTCTGTTGAAACGTTTTTAGTAAAAATCATTGATTTTCTTTTGCAATATTTACTAAACCCGTGGGTCATTTTTTATAGTATATAACGAATATGAATTCGGAGGACAGATATTATTAAATATTGTAGCGACCCAGACAGACAGCTGTGTGTTATGTGTTAGTCTATTAGTTGGTTGGGTTGTACATACCAGTACCCAGTGTTCGCGGGGTTCGACATGCCAATCAACCTGCTATCTGCCAATCACGAGAATGCCTGGAACATTCTGATGCCGGGCTTCCTGGTGGTTGGTGGAGAGGCGTGGAGGGGGGTTGGGCAGGGAGCATTGGAAGATAAGACCAGGTTTAGACGTTGTTCTCTCTCTTATGTCTGGCTTTCACAAGAGAAGGTCACGGTTGGTTTATAGGGTATCCTTCATTTATTTGTCGTGGGCTGCGGCCAAACAGTAGCCTGTGGGGAGTTGGGTTAATAAACCGTAAATTCTTAAACTCAACCCTCTGTCTGGACAATTGTTCCTTTATGATCTAGTCAAGTCATTACAATATTAAAGCATTAGACCGCTCACTAAAGTCATCAGTCATACAAAAGTTATACTTAAATCCAAACTGGTTCTCTAGTAAATTGGTAGGAATGTCTCATCCTATGTTCAAGAATGGCCTTTTCCCCTTTATTCAGATTACACCTGCTCACTTTCGGTTGTTTGAAAAGGAAATAATCTTCAAAATATCGTTCTTTTTTTAAACAAGCCTTAGAAAATTGGTTGTAATTTCAGTTTAATCCACCTGAAAAGACAGAACATATAATACAATACTAATTGATAAAAAAAAAAAAAAAATCGAATAAATATTTAGAAAAGGTATACTTTTAGTGAATGATATCATAAATAGGACTGGTGGAGTTGTGTCACACATGCATCTAACACAGACATATGGAAATGTCTGCTCTACCCAAAATTACAACCAACTAATTGCAGCATTACCACAAAAATGGAAGAGGCAAGTAGAAGGTGAAAAAGTAAGGAACTTGTATGTCGGACCTGTATTAAAGAACGTAAATGGTTAAATAAACGTGTGATAAATAAAAACATTTACCAATTTAATTGAAGGACCAAAAAACTGACAGCTGTGCCATATAAATGGCAAAATAGTTGGGAAGAGATTTTCGATGAACCCATTCCATGGCACATGGTTTATGAATTGATGCGCAAAACAACCGCGGATTCAAAACTTCGAATTTTTCAATTTCAATTATTATACAAAATTCTTGCAGCCAATCGGATGTTATATATATGGGGGGATACAGTCTTCCCAGCTCTGCAGATTCTGCTGTGAGGAGGCAGTCATTATATCATTTATTTTGGTATTGTCTATATGTAGCTCGTTTTTGGTCACAGGTCCAGGAATGTCTGAAGAATTGCAACATTTGCCTAGAACTAACGCTACAGATAGCTAAACAATACTGGGTGATTTGAAAAGCCATAGTCAATCAATCAATAATATAATAATTATTTTACCAAAAATGTTTATTTTTAATTTACAATCTGTAGAAGCTATGAGAATAGAAAGGTTCAGTACTTTTGTGAAGCATCACAGCACAGTTGAAAAATATATGGCAAATAGAAATCCAAAATGGATGGTGTTGAGAGATCGATGGGAGGGGTTGGATGGAGCTGAAGGGTGGGACTAATAACAAGATAACCAATGTAAAACATACGGGTCTGTAAAATGTATAAAGGTTCAGAAATGTTGTGAAATAGCACAGTTACAAATAGAAATCAAACAGGATGGACATCAGAAATAGAGGAAGAACTAAAAACAAACTAAATATAACTATTGTAAAATAGATTGTGTCTGTAAAATGTGTGTAAGATGTATAAACTGAAGGTAGAAGCCTAAGTGTTATTGTTTATTAGTTTACTCCAATTGGGGGAAGGGTGGTAGGGTTTGGGGAGAATAATAAAGGTATATAATAAAAAAGTATGTATATCTATATAGGTATGAATATGTGTATGTTTATATATATATATATATTTACCCCCAAAATATATGGGGGATTGGAAATGATGCAGACAATTACATTGATGGAAGCAACAATCTCTCCACAATAATAAGCTGATCGTCCCGCTTAAAAAAAAAAGTTTTTTAAAGAGTGTGCAAAGCTGTCATCAAGGCAAAGGACACAAGGACATTCAGAGACAAGTCCCGAAGCCACTCCTGCTTTGTTTTGGCTGTGTGATTAGGTTCATTGTCCTGTTGGAAGGTGTTCCTTCGCCCCAGTCTGAGGTCCTGAGCGATCTGGAGCAGGTTTTCATCAAGGATCTTTCTGTACTTTGCTCTGTTCATCTTTCCCTCGATTCTAACTAGTCTCACAGGCCCTGCCCCTGAAAAACATCCCAACAGCATGATGTTGCCACCATCATGTTCAATCTTGGTTTCATCAGACCAGAGAATCTTGTTTCTCATGGTCTGAGAGTCTTTAGGTGCCTTTTGGCAAACTCCAAGCGGTATGTCATGTGTCTCTATTAGAGTCTCTATGGGGGTGCCACAGGGTTCAATTCTTGGACCGACTCTCTTCTCTGTATACATCAATGATGTCGCTCTTGCTGCTGGTGAGTCTCTGATCCACCTCTACGCAGACGACATCATTCTGTATACTTCTGTCCCTTCTTTGGACACTGTGTTAACAACCCTCCAGGCAAGCTTCAATGCCATACAACTCTCCTTCCGTGGCCTCCAATTGCTCTTAAATACAAGTAAAACTAAATGCATGCTCTTCAACCGATCGCTGCCTGCACCTGCCCGCCTGTCCAACATCACTACTCTGGACGGCTCTGACTTAGAATACGTGGACAACTACAAATACCTAGGTGTCTGGTTAGACTGTAAACTCTCCTTCCAGACCCACATCAAACATCTCCAATCCAAAGTTAAATCTATAATTGGCTTCCTATTTCGCAACAAAGCATCCTTGACTCATGCTGCCAAACATACCCTTGTAAAACTGACCATCCTACCAATCCTCAACTTCGGCGATGTCATTTACAAAATAGTCTCCAATACCCTACTCAACAAATTGGATGCAGTCTATCACAGTGCAATCCGTTTTGTCACCAAAGCCCCATATACTACCCACCATTGCGACCTGTACGCTCTCGTTGGCTGGCCCTCGCTTCATACTCGTCGCCAAACCCACTGGCTCCATGTCATCTACAAGACCCTGCTAGGTAAAGTCCCCCCTTATCTCAGCTCACTGGTCACCATAGTGTCACCCACCTGTAGCACGCGCTCCAGCAGGTATATCTCTCTGGTCACCCCCAAAACCAATTCTTTCTTTGGCCGCCTCTCCTTCCAGTTCTCTGCTGCCAATGACTGGAACGAACTACAAAAATCTCTGAAACTGGAAACACTTATCTCCCTCACTAGCTTTAAGCACCAACTGTCAGAGCAGCTCACAGATTACTGCACCTGTACATAGCCCACCTATAATTTAGCCCAAACAACTACCTCTTTCCTTACTGTATTTAATTAATTTATTTAGCTCCTTTGCACCACATTATTTCTATCTCTACTTTGCACATTCTTCCACTGCAAATCTACCATTCCAGTGTTTTACTTGCTAAATTGTATTTACTTTGCCACCATGGCCTTTTTTTTGCCTTTACCTCCCTTATCTCACCTCATTTGCTCACATTGTATATAGACTTGTTTATACTGTATTATTGACTGTATGTTTGTTTTACTCCATGTGTAACTCTGTGTCGTTGTATGTGTCGAACTGCTTTGCTTTATCTTGGCCAGGTCGCAATTGCAAATGAGAACTTGCCTACCTGGTTAAATAAAGGTAAAATAAAATGTATATTTTATTGAGGAGTGGCTTCCGTCTACCCACTCTACCATAAAACCCTTTATTAGTCGGAGTGCTGCAAATATGGTTCTCTTTCTGGAAGGTTCTACCATCTCCACAGATTAACTCAGGAGCGATGGAAACAGGATGCACCCGAGTTCAATTTCGAGTCTCATAGCAAAGAGTCTGAATACTTACGTAAATAATAATAAATAAATAATTTAAAAAAATATTATATATGAATGAATACGTTCCCGAATGCACCGTAACTGCCTTAATGTTGCTGGACCCCAGGAAGAGTAGCTGCAGCCTTGGCAGAAATGAACGGGGATCCTAAATAGAAAAACAAGTACCAGTTATTTGCCAGGGTTAGAGCTTCCATGTCTGTTCTATTCATTCTTATGGTCAGGCCATAGGGTATTACATTTAAACAAGATAAGCTAAATAAATCAAATAATTATTGAATAAGGAATTGGTTAATAAATGAGAAGGAATTCCCGAAATATTTAAAAAATAACAACATGCAAAAAGAATACAGGCCAAAGCACATCAGCAGTTGTATTTACCCCACCAACACTGCAGAAGGCCGATCCACTATTAGACTATATTTCTCTATATCAACATGTGTAAATCCAACACTTGAACACTGAGCCCAACCTCCAGTATGTTACGATAATATTTATATTCATTTTAAAGTAGGCCAATCCGAAAGTGGCGTCAGGTCTCCATGTCGGATTCCTCCAGTCCGCGCCTTCGTGTCAGCTGAACTGCGCTCCTGTCTTCACCCCACTGTCAGCTACAAGACAAACATGACATATAAAACGTGTGGTGCCCACAGAATAGATATATCTAGTCGAGGGAGATGAACACAGGAAAGAGTAAGACGCGTATGCAGAAGATGGCTGTTGGATTATTTTATATAAAACGGCAAAACAGTCTTTATGGTCGCAGGTTCCTCATATAGAAGTAACCTTCTCTACAGTATTGGGACAAATATACCTCGTCCAAAGTGTTGGATAGTTTATTGACTCACTAAAGTGGTTCGTTGTCAAACTTTACTATGTGGGAGCGAATCTACTTTTACGCATCATTGATTTGATGCGTTTTCGTAATTGTTAGTCTCGTCCATAAATGATGTCAGTACACTTAAGCTGATTTATTAGAAATTGCTTCACTAATTCAGTCATTCATTGATGGTTTGATTGTCTGATTGATTAATACACTTCGTTGACATATTAAACTACAGGGGCAGCCATGACAGGAAGGTTGATGCTTGGCATTGTTGCGTCACAATATAAAATGCCTCTGATGACGTAATGATCAAACACCAAGCTGCCACTGGTGAAATGAGGATCATTAGCTGATTGAACTGCAAGGTGAACGGTAAGTACACCTGTCTGTCTGTTTATCAGATAAATGAGGGGATAGACAGTTTTATTGAGCACCAGTTATATCTAAGCTATTAGAAATGAATTGAACAAACTTGTTACATTTTAATGAATATATCTTGTCCCAAATAATTATTTCAACTCAGAACTGAAAGTGATGAAATTAGATGAGACATTAAAATATTTTTAAAAATTTCCCCAAATACTAAACAAAGATGTTTCTGTGGCTCTCTTTTTTAGAGAGTTTAATTGTTCTGAAAGCCACTTCCTATTCCAAGTATACAAGACTAGAAGGAGCATTCTGATTAGAATCCTGCAGACCAGTGAATAATGAATAGGAGGCCCAACCTGAATGGGTCTGGAGGACCAAGGTCCATCGGTGTTCCGCTACTCTGTCCTTCTAACAGAGTGCTGCTGGAGAGAGAAGAGGTCAGCCAGGCCCCAGTGATGGCCTCCTCTTTCAGGCCCTCAGCGTTCCCCTCCCTGCATGTTGTACCTCGTGCTCCCCATCCTGACGAAATCAGGCCCAAGAGGCCCACAGCTGCCCACAGAGAGAGGAGAGACCTCCAGTCCCTGGTACCTGTCCAGGATGGATGTCATGAGTCTCCCGGTTGGTTTAACAGCAGCAACTCCCAGCTACCTGCCAAAACCAACAGACGCAGGCGCAACAAGGCGCTCTCCTTCACTGAGGTTCTGAAGAACTACAAGCTTCTGCCTGATTCCCGGCCCAACAGCCCAGAGAGCCTGTACCAGCCTGAGACAATGATACCTAGAATCCCTGTCAGCATCAGTAGACCTGATGTGAGGCCTAGCAACCCTCGACGCCCCACTAGACGGCCTGTTAGACCAACTGGCCTGGTCCAGCCTGATGAACAGCCTTCCAGACCTGAGGGGAGGCCTAGCAACACTCTGGGCCCCACTAGACGGCCTGTTAGACCAACTGGCCTGGTCCAGCCTGATGAACAGCCTTCCAGACCTGAGGGGAGGCCTAGCAACCCTCAACGCCCCACTAGACGGCCTGTTAGACCAACTGGCCTGGTCCAGCCTGATGAACAGCCTTCCAGACCTGAGGGGAGGCCTAGCAACCCTCGGCCCACCAATAGACGGCCTGTTAGCCCAGTTGGCCTGGTCCAACCTGATGTACAGCCATCCAGACCTGAGGGGAGGCCTAGCAACCCTCGGCCCACCAATAGACGGCCTGTTAGCCCAGTTGGCCTGGTCCAGCATGATGTACAGCCTTCCAAACCTGAGGGGAGGCCTAGCAACCCTGTGGGCCCCACTAGACGGCCTGTTAGACCAGTTGGCCTGGTCCAGCATGATATTCAGCCTTCCAGACCTGAGGGGAGGCCTAGCAACACTCTGGGCCCCACTAGACGGCCTGTTAGACCAGTCGGCCTGGTCCAGCATGATATTCAGCCTTCCAGACCTGAGGGGAGGCCTAGCAACACTCTGGGCCCCACTAGACGGCCTGTTAGCCCAGTCGGCCTGGTCCAGCATGATGTACAGCCTTCCAAACCTGAGGGGAGGCCTAGCAACCCTGTGGGCCCTACTAGACGGCCTCCTGTTAGACCAACTGGCCTGGTCCAGCATGACGTTCAGCCTTCCAGACCTGAGGGAAGGCCTAGCAACACTCGACGGACCACTAGGAGAAAAGTGAAGCCCAGTAATCCTGTGTGTCCCGTTATTCTTGAGTCCCGTCCTACCTGTCCTGTGAGCATCACTACCCGCACTGTGGACCTGGTCCAGCCTGAGTCCCGTCCTACCTGCCCTCTGACCCTGGAGGAGCCGGCCCTTTCAGAGTCATGCAGATTCAGCAACAATGTGTTTGTTCTCTCCATGCCGAAAGCTGCCCAGCCAGAGGAGGCTGCCAGAGGGAGCAGCAGCCCACCCAGGGACATCATCAGGCCCGAGGACTTCGTCCAGACAGGACCCCTGCTGGCCAGGAGAGCCCAGAGGGATGCTCCTCCTCCAAAGAAGGTCCCCAAACCCCCGGTGGCCCCCCGGCCCAAACTGCTGCCCTCCCTGGGCCAGGGCAACGTGTCCCTTGTCAGTGCCAACGCCTGGGATGAAAAGCCCAAGAAGAAGAGAAAGAAAGGTCAGCACTTCTCTTTGTGCAATGACACATTCTGTCTATGAATATATTGTTAATATTGTATAATGTATGTTGTTTGCTGATGTACGACCAGGAAGATGATTGTTATGTTTTAATACATTCATAAATGAATTATTAATAAATGAATGTAACCTCATGTAATGTAATTTAAAGGAGTCAGAGTCCAGAGGTCTAGCCTGGGTCTGAGGCATATCCCCCGTGACCTAGAGCTGGCCATGATGAGACCCCGTCTGGTCAAGTCAGCCGTTCCCTCCCAGCAGCCCTACCAGCCGTGGGACGACGAGGACGAGGTGGACATCTACGCCCTGAGGCGAACAGCCTACATGTGCCCCATGTACGACCAGGAGGAGAGCAGCGTCAGGGGCAACAAGAGGGTGGCAGTGGAGGACCTGGACAACATTCCTTTCAGAAGGAAGATCACCTTGTGTTATTTCATGGGGGGTCGCAGGGTCATGCTGCCAAAAGACTACTAACTCCACCCCCCTCAATTTCCACAACAACCCCCCTTTGTCCCTGACAGCGAAGAACAGGACACACACAGAGAGACAGAGTGGACACCAACAGGGCCATCAGAGGAACAGAGACCCTCTCAGTTGAGGTTAGGAATGTCAGCTACTAAAAGGCTTTCTATAGACCATCTCTGTAGCAAGACAACCTCCAGTGATCAGACTGGGCTGTCCTCTGTCTCCCCTCATCTCTGATACACCAGGCTGGGCTGTCCTCGGTCTCCCCTCACCACTACTCACCCAAGAGGACCCCTGCACTCTGCCTCCCATCCCCACTACTCCCCCAAGAGGAACGCTGCTCCCTGCCTCCCCTTACCTCTTCTCCCCCTCGAGGACTACAGTCTCTTATCTCTAGATCAGTGTTGGGGTCAGTTCAATGTCAATACAGTCAATTCAGGAAGTAAACTGACATTTTCTCATAGTGGCATTGAGGAAAATTGGAATTGGACTTTCAGTTTACTTCCTGAAATGTAAAGGAATTGACCCCAACCCTGATCTAAATAAACTACTAGATCTCTATGATGACAGAGTCTCAGACAGAAAGACAACAATCCTGTTACTGTCCAGGACCTTGTCTTTACATTTCCCTGAAGCATTACAGGAATAAAAACAAAGTGTTGAAGAAAATACAATCTTTGGAGTTTTGAGAGGCTGTTTCACCTAGTAGTCCATCACATTGTAACGTTGTTCCTTCTAACAGAATGACTGTTTCACCTAGTAGTCCATCACATTGTAACGTTGTTCCTTCTAACAGAATGACTGTTTCACCTAGTAGTCCATCACATTGTAACGTTGTTCCTTCTAACAGAATGGCTGTTCCACCTAGTAGTCCATCACATTGTAACGTTGTTCCTTCTAACAGAATGGCTGTTCCACCTAGTAGTCCATCACATTGTAACGTTGTTCCTTCTAACAGAATGACTGTTTCACCTAGTAGTCCATCACATTGTAACGTTGTTCCTTCTAACAGAATGGCTGTTTCACCTAGTAGTCCATCACAGAAGTAGGTGGTCAGTAATGGTTCTTGTGTTGCAGTAAGCCAACTAAGTCAACTGGTTTAGTAAGTCTTAGATTGCATATATGATATGTGACTTGAAGGTTTTTCCTGAAGCAGTCCATCCATTTCCAACAGTGAAAACCCAGCCCACATTTAATAGTAGATACTTGATGTGTTTGTGGTGCGTAGATTTAATCATCAAACATGGAGTCAGTCAACAGCTCTCTGTGATTGTAGTCATCAAACATGGAGTCAGTCAACAGCTCTCTGTGATTGTAGTCATCAAACATGGAGTCAGTCAACAGCTCTGTGATTGTAGTCATCAAACATGGAGTCAGTCAACATCTCTCTGTGATTGTAGTCATCAAACATGGAGTCAGTCAACAGCTCTATGTGATTGTAGTCATCAAACATGGAGTCAGTCAACAGCTCTCTGTGATTGTAGTCATCAAACATGGAGTCAGTCAACAGCTCTATGTGATTGTAGTCATCAAACATGGAGTCAGTCAACAGCTCTCTGTGATTGTAGTCATCAAACATGGAGTCAGTCAACAGCTCTATGTGATTGTAAAGTCATCAAACATGGAGTCAGTCAACAGCTTATTCCTCTCAGTCCAACAGCCCAAATGATCAATATCATAACTTAAATCATATAGTCATATTGATTGATAAGGATAACGCAAACAGCAGCAGGCATGCCAAGATCAGGCATTCTGGAACATTCCAGGGAGATACCGATTCAGAGGGGGCGGGGTTTAGGCTAGGTAGCTGTCTGTCTGTCATCGGAAGACCAGCGTGGAGGTCTTGAGACAGGTGAAGGAGGCAGTGAGACAGGTGAGGAAGAGAGAAACAGACAGGTAGATCTGCGATGCATCTCCACACTCCTTGGCGTTTTCCTGAAATCAATCGTTATCACACAGTTACAGCCAGTGGTATAATGAAAACGTGTTATTACACAAGGAGAAGTGCTAACCTTTCTTCTTCTTGGTCCTCCCATCACATGAAATAATTGTGAAAACTATAATAGTTTGTTTTGTTGTTTATCCTTCATTTAACTAGGCAAGTCAGGAACAGTGGGTTAATAACGTGTTCAATCCATTTGGTTGATTTAAAATACAGTATATAAAATACCCCTCCAGCATCACTACTCTGGACGGCTCTGACTTAGAATATGTGGATAACTACAAATACCTAGGTGTCTGGTTAGACTGTAAACTCTCCTTCCAGACTCACATTAAGCATCTCCAATCCAAAATTTAAATCTAGAATCGGCTTCCTAGTTCGCAACAAAGCATCCTTCACTCATGCTGCCAAACATACCCTCGTAAAACTGACCATCCAACCGATCCTCGACTTTGGCGATGTAATTTATAAAATAGCCTCCAACCCTCTACTCAACAAATTGGATGCGGTCTATCACAGTGCCATCCGTTTTGTCACCAAAGCCCCATATACTATCCACCACTGCGACCTGTATGCTCTCGTTGGCTGGCCCTCGCTTCACTCTCGTCGCCAAACCCACTGGCTCCAGGTCATCTACAAGTCTCTGCTAGGTCAAGCCCCACCTTATCTCAGCTCACTGGTCACCATAGCAGCACCCACCTGTAGCACGCGCTCCAGCAGGTATATCTCTCTGGTCACCCCCAAAGCCAATTCATCCTTTCCTTCCAGGTCTCTGCTGCCAATGACTGGAACGAACTGCAAAAATCACTGAAGCTGGAGACTCATATCTCCCTCACTAGCTTTAAGCACCAGCTGTCAGAGCAGCTCACAGATCACTGCACCTGTACATAACAAATCTGTAAACAGCCCATCCATCTACCTCATCCCCATACTGTAATTATTTTGCTCCTGTGCAAGCATCTCTACTTGCACATTCATCTTCTGCACATCTAACAGTCCAGTGTTTAATTGCTATATTGTAATTACTTCACCACCATGGCCTATTTACTGCCTTATCTTACCTCATTTACACTCACTGTATATAGAATTTGTTTTCCTTTTCTACTGTAATATTGACTGTGTGTTTATTCCATGTGTAACTCTGTGTTGTTGTCTGTGTCGAACTGCTTTGCTTTATCTTGGCCAGGTCGCAGTTGAAAAATGAGAACTTGTTCTCAACTAGCCTACCTGGTTAAATAAAGGTGTTCTCAACTGGCCTACCTGGTTAAATAAAGGCAAAATAAAAAATATATATATCTAATACCTATTATTCACACTAATGTTAAGTTACTGTAAAATAAAAAAAATATCCTGTGTATCCTGTCCGAGGGGAACCTGTATTCTGTGTCAATTTCTGGATTCCGTCTTGAGTTTTCAACATTGCGGAAATAATGGGGCCCTACAAGCCCTTATGTGAGTTACAATGAAAACACAGACATTTTAATATATTGACATACCTTTTCAATGTATTCTGGAAAATATGGTCTGTCCAGTACTCAGGAACGTCTGAACACCTATACCTAAAGAAGAGAAGTTGTATTAAAACCTATGACAATGTCAGGAAAATAACACTCAAAGGACTTATGCTTTAGATAGCTAGCTAGAAAACAGAAATCCACACTGACTTGGAAGAGCTGCTTGTTATCTATCTTACTAGCCAGACCAATGATTTCATTTAGCTAGTTTGGCTGTTAGATTTTGACTAGATAACTACTGCACAAGGTCAACGTTGGCAGTGCTGCCTTGAACATGTTGTGAATACGTGAACAACAAGAAGGTTTCTGCCAGGACAGGTGTAGTTAGATAGCTAGGTGTAGTTAGCTAGCTAGGTGTAGTTAGATAGCTAGGTGTAGTTAGATAGCTAGGTGTAGTTAGCTAGCTAGGTGTAGTTAGCTAGCTAGGTGTAGTTAGATAGCTAGGTGTAGTTAGCCATCTAGCTACATATTGTTCCTACCTGTCTCTTCCTGGGTAGCTTGCCTATAGCAGGCAAACATTACCTTGCAGGGGCACATGTGTTCAGCTCTACTGTAATGTTGCTGACGATGCATTTTTTGGTAAGCTAGGTAGCTAATATGTTACAATGCTATTTCTGTTCATATGAAACGTACACAAAAATGACAAAAGTTATAAACAGCACTGAGGCAAGTAAATGACCTGCTAACTTACTAGTTAGTAGCATGCCCACCACTAGTTAACTAGGTAGTTTATCAACGTGCAAATATATAACTTACTCTGGCGATATAATTAACTAAAGGCTTTTCGTACTTGAAGAATATTATTTAACGAATATTTTTTGACATTTCGTTGAAAATATGTGTAAAGAAATCCAAACTACATTCCAAGTGATAGTTTGGTCGTTACCTGCCACATGGCCTTTCCAGAGGAGAAAGATCAAGACGACGTCTGTTGAAACGTTTTTAGTAAAAATCATAGATTTTCTTTTGCAATATTTACTAAACCCGTGGGTCATTTTTTATAGTATATAACAAATATGAATTCGGAGGACAGATATTATTAAATATTATAGCGACCCAGACAGACAGCTGTGTGTTATGTGTTAGTCTATTAGTTGGTTGTGTTGTACTTACCAGTAGCCAGTGTTCGCGGGGTTCGACATGCCAATCAACCTGCTATCTGCCAATCACAGGAATGCCTGGAGCGTTCTGATGCCGGGCTTCCTGGTGGTTGGTGGAGAGGCGTGGAGGGGGGTTGGGCAGGGAGCATTGGAAGTTAAGACCAGGTTTAGACGTTGTTCTCTCTCTCTTATGTCTGTCTTTCACAAGAGAAGGTCACGGTTGGTTTATAGGGTATCCTTCATTTATTTGTCGTGGGCTGCGGCCAAACAGTAGCCTGTGTGAAGTTGGGTTAATAAACCGTAAATTCTTAAACTCAACCCTCTGTCTGGACAATTGTTCCTTTATGATCTAGTCAGGTCATTACAATATTAGAGCATTAGACCTCTCACTAAAGGCATCACTCATACAAAAGTTATACTTAAATCCAAACTGGTTCTCTAGTAAATTGGTAGGAATGTCTCATCCTATGTTCGAGAATGGCCTTTTCCCCTTTATTCAGATTACACCTGCTCACTTTCGGTTGTTTGAAAAGGAAATAATCTCCTAAATATCGTTCTTTTTTTAAACAAGCCTTAGAAAATTGGTTGTAATTTCAGTTTAATCCACTTGAAAAGACAGAACAAATAATACAATACTAATTGATTAAAAAAACATTTTTTCGAATAAATATTTAAAAAAGGTATAATTTCAGTGAATGATATCATAAATAGGACTGGTGGAGTTGTGTCACACATGCATCTAACACAGACATATGGAAATGTCTGCTCTACCCAAAATTACAACCAACTAATTGCAGCATTACCACAAAAATGGAAGAGGCAAGTAGAAGGGGGGAAAGTAAGGAACTTGTATGTCGGCCCTGTATTAAAGAACGTAAATGGTTAAAGAAAAGTGTGATAAATAAAAACATTTACCAATTTAATTGAAGGACCAAAAAACTGACAGCTGTGCCATATAAATGGCAAAATAGTTGGGAAGAGATTTTCGATGAACCCATTCCATGGCACATGGTTTATGAATTGATATGCAAAACAACCGCGGATTCAAAACTTCGAATTTTTCAGTTTAAATTACTATACAAAATTCTCGCAACCGATCAAATGTTATATATATATATATATGGGGGGATACAGTCTTCCCAGCTCTGCAGATTTTACTGTGAGGAGGCAGTCATTAGATCATTTATTTTGATCCAGGTCCAGGAAGGCTGAATAATTGCAACATTTGCCTTGAACTAACGCTGCAGAGAGCAATACTGGGTGATTTCAAAAGCCATAATCAATCAATAATATAATTAATTTAGCAAAAATGTTTTTATTTTATTTTTATAATCTGTAGAAGCTATGAGAATAGAAAGGTTTCAGAACTTTTGTGAAGCATCACATCACAGTTGATATGTGATGTGTGATATGGCAAATAGAAATCCAAAATGGATGGTGTTGAGAGATCGATGGGAGGGGTTGGATGGAGCTGAAGGGTGGGACTAATAACAAGATAACCAATGTAAAATATACGGGTCATTAAAATGTAGAAAGGTTCAGAAATGTTGTGAAATAGCACAGTTACAAATAGAAATCAAACTGGATGGACATCAGAAATAGAACTAAAAACAAACTAAATATAACTATTGTAAAATAGATTGTGTCTGTAAAATGTGTATAAGATGTATAAACTGAAGGTAGAAGCCTAAGTGTTATAGTTTATTAGTTTACTCCAATTGGGGGGAAGGGTGGTAGGGTTTGGGGGGAATAAATAAGGTATATTATTTTCAAAAGTATATCTATATAGGTATGAATATGTGTATATGGATATATATTTTTACCCCCCAAAAATATATGGGGGATTGGAAATGATGCAGACAATGACAATGATGGAAGCAACAATCTTATCGCAATATTAAGCTGATCCACGTTTTTTTTTAAGTGTGCAAGCTGTCATCAAGGCAAAGGACACTCGAGGACATTCAGATTCAAGTCCCGATGCCACTCCTGTGTTGTCTTGGCTGTGTGATTAGGTTCATTGTCCCGTTGGAAAGTGTACCTTCGCCCCAGTCTTGTTTCTCATGGTCTGAGACTCTTTAGGTGCCTTTTGGCAAATTCCAAGCGGGCTGTCATGTGTCTTTTACTGAGGAGTGGTTTCCGTCTGCCCATATAATCCTGTCTCGGAGCTCTATGGACTATTCCTTCAACCTCATGGCTTGGTTTTTTCTCTGACATGCACTGATAACTGTGGGAGCTTATAAAGACAGGTGTGTGCCTTTCCAAAATCATGTCCAATCAATTGAATTAACACAGGTGGACTCCAATCAAGTTGTAGAAACATCTCTAGGATGATCAATGGAAACACGATCCACCTGAGCTCAGTTTCGAGTCTCATAGTAAAGAGTCTAAATACTTTTATTAAATAAAGTTTATGAATGTGAAAAAATGTCTAACGTGTTTTTACGTTGTCATTATGGAGTATTGTGTGTATATTGATTAGGGAAACAACGAGGTTAAAAAATATCTATTTTAGATTAAGGCTGTAACGTAACAAAATGTAGAAAAGTCAAGGGATCTGAAAACTTTCCGAATGCACCGTAACTGCCTTAATGTTGCTGGACTCCAGGAAGAGTAGCTGCAGCCTTGGCAAGAATGGATGTGGATCCTAAATAAATATAAATACCAGTCAATTGCCAGGGTTAGAGCTTCCATGTCTGTTCTATTCATTCTTATTTCTATGGTCAGGCCATAGGTAAACAAGATAAGCTAAATAAATATACGAATTATTGAATAAGTCATTGGTTAATAAATGAGAAGGAATTCCCGAAATATTTAAAAAAATAAAAATAATACAGGCCAAAACACATCAGCAGTTGTATTTACACCACCAACACTGCAGAAGGCCGATCCACTATTAGACTATATTTCTCGATATCAACATGTGTAAAACCAACACTGCAGAAGGCCGATCCACTATTAGACTATATTTCTCGATATCAACATGTGTAAAACCAACACTGCAGAAGGACGATCCACTATTAGACTATATTTCTCTATATCAACATGTGTAAAACCAACACTTGAACACTGAGCCCAACCTCCAGTATGTTACGATAATATTTATGTTCATTTTAAAGTAGGCCAATCAGAAAGTGGCGTCAGGTCTCCATGTCGGATTCCTCCAGTCCGCGCCTTCGTGTCAGCTGAACTGCGCTCCTGTCTTCACCCCACTGTCAGCTACAAGACAAACATGACATATAAAACGTGTGGTGGCCACAGAATAGATATATCTAGTCGAGGGAGATGAACACAGGAAAGAGTAAAACGCTTATGCAGAAGATGGCTGTTGGATTATTTTCTATAAAACGGCAGAACAGTCTTTCTGGTCGCAGGTTCCTCATATAGAAGTAACCTGCTCTACAGTATTGGGACAAATATACCTCGTCCAAAGTCTTGGATAGTTTATTGACTCACTAAAATGGTTTGTTTACGAACTTTTACGCATCATTGATTTGATGCGTTTTCGTAATTGTTAGTCTCGTCCATAAATGATGTCAGTACACTTAAGCTGATTTATTAGAAATTGCTTCACTAATTCAGTCATTCATTGATGGTTTGATTGTCTGATTGATTAATACACTTCGTTGACATATTAAACTACAGGGGCAGCCATGACAGGAAAGGTTGATGCTTGGCATTGTTGCGTCACAATATAACATGCCTCTGATGACGTAATGTTCAAACACCAAGCTGCCACTGGTGAAATGAGGATCATTAGCTGATTGAACTGCAAGGTGAACGGTAAGTACGCCCGTCTGTCTGTTTATCAGATAAATGAGGGGATAGTTTTATTGAGCACCAGTTATATCTAGGCTATTAGAAATGAATTGAACAAACTTGTTACATTTTAATGAATATATCTTGTCCCAAATAATTATTTCAACTCAGAACTGAAAGTGATGAAATTAGATGAGACATTAAAATCTTTTTAAAAATTTCCCCAAATACTAAACAAAGATGTTTCTTTGACTCTCTTTTTATAGAGTTTAATGGTGCTGAAAGCCACTTCCTATTCCAAGTATTCAAGACTAGAAGGAGCATTCTGATTAGAATCCTGCAGACCAGTGAATGATGAATAGGAGGCCCAACCTGAATGGGTCTGGAGGACCAAGGTCCATCGGTGTTCCGCTACTCTGTCCTTCTAACAGAGTGCTGCTGGAGAGAGAAGAGGTCAGCCAGGCCCCAGTGATGGCCTCCTCTTTCAGGCCCTCAGCGTTCCCCTCCCTGCATGTTGTACCTCGTGCTCCCCCTCCTGACGAAATCAGGCCCAAGAGGCCCACAGCTGCCCACAGAAAGAGGAGAGACCTCCAGTCCCTGGTACCTGTCCAGGATGGATGTCATGAGTCTCCCGGTTGGTTTAACAGCAGCAACTCCCAGCTACCTGCCAAAACCAACAGACGCAGGCGCAACAAGGAGCTCTCCTTCACTGAGGTTCTGAAGAACTACAAGCTTCTGCCTGATTCCCGGCCCAACAGCCCAGAGAGCCTGTACCAGCCTGAGACAATGATACCTAGAATCCCTGTCAGCATCACTAGACCTGATGTGAAGCCTAGCAACCCTCGACGCCCCACTAGACGGCCTGTTAGCCCAGTTGGCCTGGTCCAACCTGATGTACAGCCATCCAGACCTGAGGGGAGGCCTAGCAACCCTCGGCCCACCAATAGACGGCCTGTTAGCCCAGTTGGCCTGGTCCAACCTGATGTACAGCCATCCAGACCTGAGGGGAGGCCTAGCAACCCTCAACGCCCCAATAGACGGCTTGTTAGACCAACTGGCCTGGTCCAGCATGATGTACAGCCTTCCAAACCTGAGGGGAGGCCTAGCAACCCTCTGGGCCCCACTAGACGGCCTCCTGTTAGACCAACTGGCCTGGTCCAGCATGATGTTCAGCCTTCCAGACCTGAGGGAAGGCCTAGCAACACTCGACGGACCACTAGGAGAAAAGTGAAGCCCAGTAATCCTGTGTGTCCCGTTATTCTTGAGTCCCGTCCTACCTGTCCTGTGAGCATCACTACCAGCACTGTGGACTTGGTCCAGCTTGAGCCCCGTCCTACCTGCCCTCTGACCCTGGAGGAGCCGGCCCTTTCAGAGTCATGCAGATTCAGCAACAATGTGTTTGTTCTCTCCATGCCGAAAGCTGCCCAGCCAGAGGAGGCTGCCAGAGGGAGCAGCAGCCCACCCAGGGACATCATCAGGCCTGAGACCTTCATCCAGACAGGACCCCTGCTGGCCAGGAGAGCCCAGAGGGATGCTCCTCCTCCAAAGGTTCCCCAACCCCCGGTGGCCCCCCGGCCCAAACTACTACCCTCCCTGGGCCAGGGCAACGTGTCCCTTGTCAGTGCCAACGCCTGGGATGAAAGGACCAAGAAGAAGAGAAAGAAAGGTCAGCACTTCTCTTTGTGCAATGACACATTCTGTCTATTGATTATATTGTCAATATTGTATATGTTGTTTGCTGATGTACGACCAGGAAGGTGATTTTAATGTTTTTAAACATTCATAAATGAATTATTAATAAATGAATGTAACCTAATGTAATGTAATTTAAAGGAGTCAGAGTCCAGAGGTCTAGCCTGGGTCTGAGGCATATCCCCCGTGACCTAGAGCTGGCCATGATGAGACCCCGTCTGGTCAAGTCAGCCGTTCCCTCCCAGCAGCCCTACCAGCCGTGGGACGACGAGGACGAGGTGGACATCTACGCCCTGAGGCGAACCGCCTACATGTGCCCCATGTACGACCAGGAGGAGAGCAGCGTCAGGGGCAACAAGAGGGTGTCAGTGGAGGACCTGGACAACATTCCTTTCAGAAGGAAGATCACCTTGTGTTATTTCATGGGGGGTCGCAGGGTCATGCTGCCAAAAGACTACTAACTCCACCCCCCTCAATTTCCACAACAACCCCCCTTTGTCCCTGACAGCGAAGAACAGGACACACACAGAGACAGAGTGGACACCAACAGGGCCATCAGAGGGACTGAGACCTTCACAGTTGAGGTTAGGAATGTCAGCTACTAAAAGACTTCTATAGACCATCTCTGTAGCAAGAGAACCTCCAGTGACCAGACTGGGCTGTCCTCTGTCTCCCCTCACCCCTTATACACCAGACTGGACTGTCCTCTGTCTCCCCTCACCCCTTATACACCAGACTGGGCTGTCCTCTGTCTCCCCTCATCTCTGATACACCAGGCTGGACTGTCCTCTGTCTCCCCTCATCTCTGATACACCAGACTGGACTGTCCTCTGTCTCCCCTCATCTCTGATACACCAGGCTGGACTGTCCTCTGTCTCCCCTCATCTCTGATACACCAGACTGGGCTGTCCTCTGTCTCCCCTCATCTCTGATACACCAGGCTGGACTGTCCTCTGTCTCCCCTCATCTCTGATACACCAGACTGGAATGTCCTCTGTCTCCCCTCATCTCTGATACACCAGACTGGGCTGTCCTCTGTCTCTCCTCATCTCTGATACACCAGACTGGGCTGTCCTCTGCCTCTCCTCATCTCTGATACACCAGGCTGGACTGTCCTCTGTCTCCCCTCATCTCTGATACACCAGACTGGGCTGTCCTCTGTCTCCCCTCATCTCTGATACACCAGACTGGGCTGTCCTCTGCCACCCTCCCCACTACTCCCCCTAGAGTACCGCTGCCCCCTGCCTCCCCTCCCCACTACTCCCCCTAGAGTACCGGTGCACCCTGCCTCCCCTCCCCACTACTCCCCCTAGAGTACCGGTGCACCCTGCCTCCCCTCCCCAATACTCCCCCTAGAGTACCGCTGCACCCTGCCTCCCCTCCCCACTACTCCCCCTAGAGTACCGCTGCACCCTGCTTCCCCTCCCCACTACTCCCCCTAGAGTACCGCTGCACCCTGCCTCCCCTCCCCACTACTCCCCCTAGAGTACCGCTGCACCCTGCCTCCCCTCCCCACTACTCCCCCTAGAGTACCGCTGCACCCTGTCTCCCCACTACTCCCCCTAGAGTACCGCTGCTCCCTGCCTCCCCTCCTCACTACTCCCCCTAGAGTACCGCTGCACCCTGCCTCCCCTCCCCACTACTCCCCCTAGAGTACCGCTGCACCCTGCCTCCCCTCCCCACTACTCCCCCTAGAGTACCGCTGCACCCTGCCTCCCCTCCCCTCTACTCCCCCTAGAGTACCGCTGCACCCTGCCTCCCCTCCCCACTACTCCCCCAAGAGTACCGCTGCACCCTGCCTCCCCTCCCCACTACTCCCCCTAGAGTACCGCTGCACCCTGCCTCCCCTCCCCACTACTCCCCCAAGAGTACCGCTGCACCCTGCCTCCCCTCCCCACTACTCCCCCAAGAGTACCGCTGCACCCTGCCTCCCCTCCCCACTACTCCCCCTAGAGTACCGCTGCACCCTGCCTCCCCTCCCCACTACTCCCCCTAGAGTACCGCTGCACCCTGCCTCCCCTCCCCACTACTCCGCCTAGAGTACCGCTGCACCCTGTCTCCCCTCCCCACTACTCCCCCTAGAGTACCGCTGCACCCTGCCTCCCCTCCTCACTACTCCCCCTAGAGTACCGGTGCACCCTGCCTCCCCTCCTCACTACTCCCCCAAGAGTACCGCTGCACCCTGCCTCCCCTCCCCACTACTCCCCCTAGAGTACCGCTGCACCCTGCCTCCCCTCCCCACTACTCCGCCTAGAGTACCGCTGCACCCTGCCTCCCCTCCTCACTACTCCCCCTAGAGTACCGCTGCACCCTGCCTCCCCTCCCCACTACTCCCCCTAGAGTACCGCTGCACCCTGCCTCCCCTCCCCACTACTCCGCCTAGAGTACCGCTGCACCCTGCCTCCCCTCCTCACTACTCCCCCTAGAGTACCGCTGCACCCTGCCTCCCCTCCCCACTACTCCCCCTAGAGTACCGCTGCACCCTGCCTCCCCTCCCCACTACTCCCCCTAGAGTACCGCTGCACCCTGCCTCCCCTCCCCACTACTCCCCCTAGAGTATCGCTGCCCCCTGCCTCCCCTCCCCACTACTCCCCCTAGAGTACCGCTGCACCCTGCCTCCCCTCCCCACTACTCCCCCTAGAATACCGCTGCACCCTGCCTCCCCTCCCCACTACTCCCCCTAGAGTACCGCTGCACCCTGCCTCCCCTCCCCACTACTCCCCCTAGAGTACCGCTGCCCCCTGCCTCCCCTCCCCACTACTCCCCCTAGAGTACCGCTGCACCCTGCCTCCCCTCCCCACTACTCCCCCTAGAGTACCGCTGCACCCTGTCTCCCCTCCCCACTACTCCCCCAAGAGTACCGCTGCACCCTGCCTCCCCTCCCCACTACTCCCCCTAGAGTACCGCTGCACCCTGCCTCCCCTCCCCACTACTCCCCCTAGAGTACCGCTGCACCCTGCCTCCCCTCCCCACTACTCCCCCTAGAGTACCGCTGCACCCTGCCTCCCCTCCCCACTACTCCCCCAAGAGTACCGCTGCCCCCTGCCTCCCCTCCCCACTACTCCCCCTAGAGTACCGCTGCACCCTGCCTCCCCTCCCCACTACTCCCCCTAGAGTACCGCTGCCCCCTGCCTCCCCTCCCCACTACTCCCCCTAGAGTACCGCTGCACCCTGTCTCCCCACTACTCCCCCTAGAGTACCGCTGCACCCTGCCTCCCCTCCTCACTACTCCCCCTAGAGTACCGCTGCACCCTGTCTCCCCACTACTCCCCCTAGAGTACCGCTGCCCCCTGCCTTCCCTCCCCACTACTCCCCCTAGAGTACCGCTGCCCCCTGCCTTCCCTCCCCACTACTCCCCCTAGAGTACCGCTGCACCCTGCCTCCCCTCCCCTCCCCACTACTCCCCCTAGAGTACCGCTGCACCCTGCCTCCCCTCCCCACTACTCCCCCTAGAGTACCGCTGCCCCCTGCCTCCCCTCCCCACTACTCCCCCTAGAGTACCGCTGCACCCTGCCTTCCCTCCCCACTACTCCCCCTAGAGTACCGCTGCCCCCTGCCTTCCCTCCCCACTACTCCCCTAGAGTACCGCTGCCCCCTACCTCCCCTCCCCAGGGGACTCCCCCTAGAGTACCGCTGCACCCTGCCTTCCCTCCCCACTACTCCCCCTAGAGTACCGCTGCCCCCTGCCTTCCCTCCCCACTACTCCCCCTAGAGTACCGCTGCACCCTGCCTCCCCTTCCCTCCCCACTACTCCCCCTAGAGTACCGCTGCACCCTGCCTCCCCTCCCCTCCCCACTACTCCCCCTAGAGTACCGCTGCACCCTGCCTCCCCTCCCCACTACTCCCCCTAGAGTACCGCTGCACCCTGCCTCCCCTCCCCACTACTCCCCCTAGAGTACCGCTGCACCCTGCCTCCCCTCCCCACTACTCCCCCTAGAGTACCGCTGCACCCTGCCTCCCCTCCTCACTACTCCCCCTAGAGTACCGCTGCACCCTGCCTCCCCTCCCCACTACTCCCCCTAGAGTACCGCTGCACCCTGTCTCCCCTCCCCACTACTCCCCCTAGAGTACCACTGCACCCTCCCTCCCCTCCCCACTACTCCCCCTAGAGTACCGCTGCCCCCTGCCTCCCCTCCTCACTACTCCCCCTAGAGTACCGCTGCACCCTGCCTCCCCTCCCCACTACTCCCCCTAGAGTACCGCTGCACCCTGCCTCCCCTCCCCACTACTCCCCCTAGAGTACCGCTGCACCCTGTCTCCCCTCCTCACTACTCCCCCTAGAGTACCGCTGCACCCTGCCTCCCCTCCCCACTACTCCCCCTAGAGTACCGCTGCACCCTGTCTCCCCTCCCCACTACTCCCCCTAGAGTACCACTGCACCCTGCCTCCCCTCCCCACTACTCCCCCTAGAGTACCGCTGCCCCCTGCCTCCCCTCCTCACTACTCCCCCTAGAGTACCGCTGCACCCTGCCTCCCCTCCCCACTACTCCCCCTAGAGTACCGCTGCACCCTGCCTCCCCTCCCCACTACTCCCCCTAGAGTACCGCTGCACCCTGTCTCCCCTCCCCACTACTCCCCCTAGAGTACCGCTGCACCCTGCCTCCCCTCCCCACTACTCCCCCTAGAGTACCGCTGCACCCTGCCTCCCCTCCCCACTACTCCCCCTAGAGTACCGCTGCACCCTGCCTCCCCTCCTCACTACTCCCCCTAGAGTACCGCTGCACCCTGTCTCCCCTCCCCACTACTCCCCCTAGAGTACCGCTGCACCCTGCCTCCCCTCCTCACTACTCCCCCTAGAGTACCGCTGCACCCTGCCTCCCCTCCCCACTACTCCCCCTAGAGTACCGCTGCACCCTGCCTCCCCTCCCCACTACTCCCCCTAGAGTACCGCTGCACCCTGCCTCCCCTCCCCACTACTCCGCCTAGAGTACCGCTGCACCCTGCCTCCCCTCCTCACTACTCCCCCTAGAGTACCGGTGCACCCTGCCTCCCCTCCTCACTACTCCCCCAAGAGTACCGCTGCACCCTGCCTCCCCTCCCCACTACTCCCCCTAGAGTACCGCTGCACCCTGCCTCCCCTCCCCACTACTCCGCCTAGAGTACCGCTGCACCCTGCCTCCCCTCCTCACTACTCCCCCTAGAGTACCGCTGCACCCTGCCTCCCCTCCCCACTACTCCCCCTAGAGTACCGCTGCACCCTGCCTCCCCTCCCCACTACTCCGCCTAGAGTACCGCTGCACCCTGCCTCCCCTCCTCACTACTCCCCCTAGAGTACCGCTGCACCCTGCCTCCCCTCCCCACTACTCCCCCTAGAGTACCGCTGCACCCTGCCTCCCCTCCCCACTACTCCCCCTAGAGTACCGCTGCACCCTGCCTCCCCTCCCCACTACTCCCCCTAGAGTATCGCTGCCCCCTGCCTCCCCTCCCCACTACTCCCCCTAGAGTACCGCTGCACCCTGCCTCCCCTCCCCACTACTCCCCCTAGAATACCGCTGCACCCTGCCTCCCCTCCCCACTACTCCCCCTAGAGTACCGCTGCACCCTGCCTCCCCTCCCCACTACTCCCCCTAGAGTACCGCTGCCCCCTGCCTCCCCTCCCCACTACTCCCCCTAGAGTACCGCTGCACCCTGCCTCCCCTCCCCACTACTCCCCCTAGAGTACCGCTGCACCCTGCCTCCCCTCCCCACTACTCCCCCTAGAGTACCGCTGCCCCCTGCCTCCCCTCCCCACTACTCCCCCTAGAGTACCGCTGCACCCTGTCTCCCCACTACTCCCCCTAGAGTACCGCTGCACCCTGCCTCCCCTCCTCACTACTCCCCCTAGAGTACCGCTGCACCCTGTCTCCCCACTACTCCCCCTAGAGTACCGCTGCCCCCTGCCTTCCCTCCCCACTACTCCCCCTAGAGTACCGCTGCCCCCTGCCTTCCCTCCCCACTACTCCCCCTAGAGTACCGCTGCACCCTGCCTCCCCTCCCCTCCCCACTACTCCCCCTAGAGTACCGCTGCACCCTGCCTCCCCTCCCCACTACTCCCCCTAGAGTACCGCTGCCCCCTGCCTCCCCTCCCCACTACTCCCCCTAGAGTACCGCTGCACCCTGCCTTCCCTCCCCACTACTCCCCCTAGAGTACCGCTGCCCCCTGCCTTCCCTCCCCACTACTCCCCCTAGAGTACCGCTGCCCCCTACCTCCCCTCCCCAGGGGACTCCCCCTAGAGTACCGCTGCACCCTGCCTTCCCTCCCCACTACTCCCCCTAGAGTACCGCTGCCCCCTGCCTTCCCTCCCCACTACTCCCCCTAGAGTACCGCTGCACCCTGCCTCCCCTTCCCTCCCCACTACTCCCCCTAGAGTACCGCTGCACCCTGCCTCCCCTCCCCACTACTCCCCCTAGAGTACCGCTGCACCCTGCCTCCCCTCCCCACTACTCCCCCTAGAGTACCGCTGCACCCTGCCTCCCCTCCCCACTACTCCCCCTAGAGTACCGCTGCACCCTGCCTCCCCTCCTCACTACTCCCCCTAGAGTACCGCTGCACCCTGCCTCCCCTCCCCACTACTCCCCCTAGAGTACCGCTGCACCCTGTCTCCCCTCCCCACTACTCCCCCTAGAGTACCGCTGCACCCTGCCTCCCCTCCCCACTACTCCCCCTAGAGTACCGCTGCCCCCTGCCTCCCCTCCTCACTACTCCCCCTAGAGTACCGCTGCACCCTGCCTCCCCTCCCCACTACTCCCCCTAGAGTACCGCTGCACCCTGCCTCCCCTCCCCACTACTCCCCCTAGAGTACCGCTGCACCCTGTCTCCCCTCCCCACTACTCCCCCTAGAGTACCGCTGCACCCTGCCTCCCCTCCCCACTACTCCCCCTAGAGTACCGCTGCACCCTGCCTCCCCTCCCCACTACTCCCCCTAGAGTACCGCTGCACCCTGCCTCCCCTCCTCACTACTCCCCCTAGAGTACCGCTGCACCCTGTCTCCCCTCCCCACTACTCCCCCTAGAGTACCGCTGCACCCTGCCTCCCCTCCTCACTACTCCCCCTAGAGTACCGCTGCACCCTGCCTCCCCTCCCCACTACTCCCCCTAGAGTACCGCTGCACCCTGCCTCCCCTCCCCACTACTCCCCCTAGAGTACCGCTGCACCCTGCCTCCCCTCCCCACTACTCCCCCTAGAGTACCGCTGCACCCTGCCTCCCCTCCCCTCCCCACTACTCCCCCTAGAGTACCGCTGCACCCTGCCTCCCCTCCCCACTACTCCCCCTAGAGTACCACTGCACCCTGCCTCCCCTCCCCACTACTCCCCCTAGAGTACCGCTGCACCCTGCCTCCCCTCCCCACTACTCCCCCTAGAGTACCGCTGCACCCTGCCTCCCCTCCCCTCCCCACTACTCCCCCTAGAGTACCGCTGCACCCTGCCTCCCCTCCCCACTACTCCCCCTAGAGTACCGCTGCACCCTGTCTCCCCTCCCCTCCCCACTACTCCCCCTAGAGTACCGCTGCACCCTGCCTCCCCTCCCCACTACTCCCCCTAGAGTACCGCTGCCCCCTGCCTCCCCTCCCCACTACTCCCCCTAGAGTACCGCTGCACCCTGCCTCCCCTCCCCACTACTCCCCCTAGAGTACCGCTGCACCCTGCCTCCCCTCCCCTCTACTCCCCCTAGAGTACCGCTGCACCCTGCCTCCCCTCCCCACTACTCCCCCTAGAGTACCGCTGCACCCTGCCTCCCCTCCCCACTACTCCCCCTAGAGTACCGCTGCACCCTGCCTCCCCTCCCCACTACTCCCCCTAGAGTACCGCTGCACCCTGCCTCCCCTCCTCACTACTCCCCCTAGAGTACCGGTGCACCCTGCCTCCCCTCCTCACTACTCCCCCAAGAGTACCGCTGCACCCTGCCTCCCCTCCCCACTACTCCCCCTAGAGTACCGCTGCACCCTGCCTCCCCTCCCCACTACTCCGCCTAGAGTACCGCTGCACCCTGCCTCCCCTCCTCACTACTCCCCCTAGAGTACCGCTGCACCCTGCCTCCCCTCCCCACTACTCCCCCTAGAGTACCGCTGCACCCTGCCTCCCCTCCCCACTACTCCGCCTAGAGTACCGCTGCACCCTGCCTCCCCTCCTCACTACTCCCCCTAGAGTACCGCTGCACCCTGCCTCCCCTCCCCACTACTCCCCCTAGAGTACCGCTGCACCCTGCCTCCCCTCCCCACTACTCCCCCTAGAGTACCGCTGCACCCTGCCTCCCCTCCCCACTACTCCCCCTAGAGTATCGCTGCCCCCTGCCTCCCCTCCCCACTACTCCCCCTAGAGTACCGCTGCACCCTGCCTCCCCTCCCCACTACTCCCCCTAGAATACCGCTGCACCCTGCCTCCCCTCCCCACTACTCCCCCTAGAGTACCGCTGCACCCTGCCTCCCCTCCCCACTACTCCCCCTAGAATACCGCTGCACCCTGCCTCCCCTCCCCACTACTCCCCCTAGAGTACCGCTGCACCCTGCCTCCCCTCCCCACTACTCCCCCTAGAGTACCGCTGCCCCCTGCCTCCCCTCCCCACAACTCCCCTAGAGTACCGCTGCACCCTGCCTCCCCTCCCCACTACTCCCCCTAGAGTACCGCTGCACCCTGTCTCCCCTCCCCACTACTCCCCCAAGAGTACCGCTGCACCCTGCCTCCCCTCCCCACTACTCCCCCTAGAGTACCGCTGCACCCTGCCTCCCCTCCCCACTACTCCCCCTAGAGTACCGCTGCACCCTGCCTCCCCTCCCCACTACTCCCCCTAGAGTACCGCTGCACCCTGCCTCCCCTCCCCACTACTCCCCCAAGAGTACCGCTGCCCCCTGCCTCCCCTCCCCACTACTCCCCCTAGAGTACCGCTGCACCCTGCCTCCCCTCCCCACTACTCCCCCTAGAGTACCGCTGCCCCCTGCCTCCCCTCCCCACTACTCCCCCTAGAGTACCGCTGCACCCTGCCTCCCCTCCCCACTACTCCCCCTAGAGTACCGCTGCACCCTGCCTCCCCTCCCCACTACTCCCCCTAGAGTACCGCTGCACCCTGCCTCCCCTCCCCACTACTCCCCCTAGAGTATCGCTGCCCCCTGCCTCCCCTCCCCACTACTCCCCCTAGAGTACCGCTGCACCCTGCCTCCCCTCCCCACTACTCCCCCTAGAATACCGCTGCACCCTGCCTCCCCTCCCCACTACTCCCCCTAGAGTACCGCTGCACCCTGCCTCCCCTCCCCACTACTCCCCCTATAGTACCGCTGCCCCCTGCCTCCCCTCCCCACTACTCCCCCTAGAGTACCGCTGCACCCTGCCTCCCCTCCCCACTACTCCCCCTAGAGTACCGCTGCACCCTGTCTCCCCTCCCCACTACTCCCCCAAGAGTACCGCTGCACCCTGCCTCCCCTCCCCACTACTCCCCCTAGAGTACCGCTGCACCCTGCCTCCCCTCCCCACTACTCCCCCTAGAGTACCGCTGCACCCTGCCTCCCCTCCCCACTACTCCCCCTAGAGTACCGCTGCACCCTGCCTCCCCTCCCCACTACTCCCCCAAGAGTACCGCTGCCCCCTGCCTCCCCTCCCCACTACTCCCCCTAGAGTACCGCTGCACCCTGCCTCCCCTCCCCACTACTCCCCCTAGAGTACCGCTGCCCCCTGCCTCCCCTCCCCACTACTCCCCCTAGAGTACCGCTGCACCCTGTCTCCCCACTACTCCCCCTAGAGTACCGCTGCACCCTGCCTCCCCTCCTCACTACTCCCCCTAGAGTACCGCTGCACCCTGTCTCCCCACTACTCCCCCTAGAGTACCGCTGCCCCCTGCCTTCCCTCCCCACTACTCCCCCTAGAGTACCGCTGCCCCCTGCCTTCCCTCCCCACTACTCCCCCTAGAGTACCGCTGCACCCTGCCTCCCCTCCCCTCCCCACTACTCCCCCTAGAGTACCGCTGCACCCTGCCTCCCCTCCCCACTACTCCCCCTAGAGTACCGCTGCACTCTGCCTCCCCTCCCCACTACTCCCCCTAGAGTACCGCTGCCCCCTGCCTCCCCTCCCCACTACTCCCCCTAGAGTACCGCTGCACCCTGCCTTCCCTCCCCACTACTCCCCCTAGAGTACCGCTGCCCCCTGCCTCCCCTCCCCACTACTCCCCCTAGAGTACCGCTGCCCCCTACCTCCCCTCCCCAGGGGACTCCCCCTAGAGTACCGCTGCACCCTGCCTTCCCTCCCCACTACTCCCCCTAGAGTACCGCTGCCCCCTGCCTTCCCTCCCCACTACTCCCCCTAGAGTACCGCTGCACCCTGCCTCCCCTTCCCTCCCCACTACTCCCCCTAGAGTACCGCTGCACCCTGCCTCCCCTCCCCTCCCCACTACTCCCCCTAGAGTACCGCTGCACCCTGCCTCCCCTCCCCACTACTCCCCCTAGAGTACCGCTGCACCCTGCCTCCCCTCCCCACTACTCCCCCTAGAGTACCGCTGCACCCTGCCTCCCCTCCCCACTACTCCCCCTAGAGTACCGCTGCACCCTGCCTCCCCTCCTCACTACTCCCCCTAGAGTACCGCTGCACCCTGCCTCCCCTCCCCACTACTCCCCCTAGAGTACCGCTGCACCCTGTCTCCCCTCCCCACTACTCCCCCTAGAGTACCACTGCACCCTGCCTCCCCTCCCCACTACTCCCCCTAGAGTACCGCTGCCCCCTGCCTCCCCTCCTCACTACTCCCCCTAGAGTACCGCTGCACCCTGCCTCCCCTCCCCACTACTCCCCCTAGAGTACCGCTGCACCCTGCCTCCCCTCCCCACTACTCCCCCTAGAGTACCGCTGCACCCTGTCTCCCCTCCCCACTACTCCCCCTAGAGTACCGCTGCACCCTGCCTCCCCTCCCCACTACTCCCCCTAGAGTACCGCTGCACCCTGCCTCCCCTCCCCACTACTCCCCCTAGAGTACCGCTGCACCCTGCCTCCCCTCCTCACTACTCCCCCTAGAGTACCGCTGCACGCTGTCTCCCCTCCCCACTACTCCCCCTAGAGTACCGCTGCACCCTGCCTCCCCTCCTCACTACTCCCCCTAGAGTACCGCTGCACCCTGCCTCCCCTCCCCACTACTCCCCCTAGAGTACCGCTGCACCCTGCCTCCCCTCCCCACTACTCCCCCTAGAGTACCGCTGCACCCTGCCTCCCCTCCCCACTACTCCCCCTAGAGTACCGCTGCACCCTGCCTCCCCTCCCCTCCCCACTACTCCCCCTAGAGTACCGCTGCACCCTGCCTCCCCTCCCCACTACTCCCCCTAGAGTACCACTGCACCCTGCCTCCCCTCCCCACTACTCCCCCTAGAGTACCGCTGCACCCTGCCTCCCCTCCCCACTACTCCCCCTAGAGTACCGCTGCACCCTGCCTCCCCTCCCCTCCCCACTACTCCCCCTAGAGTACCGCTGCACCCTGCCTCCCCTCCCCACTACTCCCCCTAGAGTACCGCTGCACCCTGTCTCCCCTCCCCTCCCCACTACTCCCCCTAGAGTACCGCTGCACCCTGCCTCCCCTCCCCACTACTCCCCCTAGAGTACCGCTGCCCCCTGCCTCCCCTCCCCACTACTCCCCCTAGAGTACCGCTGCACCCTGCCTCCCCTCCCCACTACTCCCCCTAGAGTACCGCTGCACCCTGCCTCCCCTCCCCTCTACTCCCCCTAGAGTACCGCTGCACCCTGCCTCCCCTCCCCACTACTCCCCCTAGAGTACCGCTGCACCCTGCCTCCCCTCCCCACTACTCCCCCTAGAGTACCGCTGCACCCTGCCTCCCCTCCCCACTACTCCCCCTAGAGTACCGCTGCACCCTGTCTCCCCTCCCCACTACTCCCCCTAGAGTACCGCTGCACCCTGCCTCCCCTCCCCACTACTCCCCCTAGAGTACCGCTGCACCCTGTCTCCCCTCCCCACTACTCCCCCTAGAGTACCGCTGCCCCCTGCCTCCCCTCCCCACTACTCCCCCTAGAGTACCGCTGCACCCTGTCTCCCCTCCCCACTACTCCCCCTAGAGTACCGCTGCACCCTGCCTCCCCTCCCCACTACTCCCCCTAGAGTACCGCTGCACCCTGCCTCCCCTCCCCACTACTCCCCCTAGAGTACCGCTGCACCCTGCCTCCCCTCCCCACTACTCCCCCTAGAGTACCGCTGCCCCCTGCCTCCCCTCCCCACTACTCTCCCTAGAGTACCGCTGCACCCTGCCTCCCCTCCCCACTACTCTCCCTAGAGTACCGCTGCACCCTGCCTCCCCTCCCCACTACTCCCCCTAGAGTACCGGTGCACCCTGCCTCCCCTCCCCTCCCCACTACTCCCCCTAGGGTACCGCTGCACCCTGTCTCCCCTCCCCACTACTCCCCCTAGGGTACCGCTGCACCCTGCCTCCCCTCCCCACTACTCCCCCTAGAGTACCGCTGCACCCTGCCTCCCCTCCCCACTACTCCCCCTAGAGTACCGCTGCCCCCTGCCTCCCCTCACTCCCCTCTGTATCCGTGTCATCTTGGTGGGCTGTTCGTGTGTCTTGTTGTGTTTATTTATTGAATGTATTCCCTTCCAGAACTTTCTTCCTGACTCTCAGTGTACATCGTTACACCTTTACCCTTCCCTGAAGCATTACAGAAATAAAAACAAACCACTGAAGAAAATACAATCTTTGAGTGTTTTGAGTGAGTTTTGAGTAGAGACACTGATGAATATGTTAATTAGACGATGATACAGGATAAACAACATGTCATAACTGACAGGATAAATTACATGGATAAAATTCAACCATCAAAACTGAGAACAACTTTAAAATAAAGGGGAAGTTTATTCATTGTATTATTACTGATCCATTGCAGATTATCCTACATGTCAATCAAACTGTGCTGTGAGAATCATATTGCCTCCTAGACTCTCAGGCCTGTTTTCCAAATGGTACCCTATTCCCTATGGGCCCTGGTCAAAAGTAGTGCACTACATAGGGTTAAAGGGTGCCACGTGGGACACGAGCCAAGCCAGACACACAGAAGACACACAGGACTCAGGACA
This sequence comes from Oncorhynchus mykiss, assembly GCF_057628025.1. Lineage (NCBI taxonomy): Eukaryota > Metazoa > Chordata > Actinopteri > Salmoniformes > Salmonidae > Oncorhynchus > Oncorhynchus mykiss. The sequence goes on from NW_028322095.1 coordinate 2,060,870, forward strand.
TCACATTACATACATACACATGGGCAACAGCATCTTTTATCAACAATACTGCATCATGAGGACAGTTACCACATGATGATATGACATCATTAGAGCATCACTGTCAAAGTGAAAGGGACAGACTGATAAAAAACACCACTTAGAAAATCACTAGACAGTAACATCTGACAGTAGTGTTTAATGTCCAGCAGCAATATTAGTAGTATCCCATCCTATTATTCTCAATGATGCATTTTATAATCATTTCATTCAAGTCATTTGAATTTGAAAGAACAGATTATGTCGTGAAAAATATAATAATTGAATGTATGAATTTAGCTGAAAGCTATAAACCATCATAAGAGTCTTTGGAGTCAAACAGTAAAACTCAGATGAAAGACACCTTGGAGATCCTGATATCAACACATTGTAACGTTGTTCCTTCTAACAGAATGGCTGTTCCACCTAGTAGTCCATCACATTGTAACGTTGTTCCTTCTAACAGGATGACTGTTCCACCTAGTAGTCCAACACAGAAGTAGGTGGTCAGTAATGGTTCTTGTGTTGCAGTAAGCCAACTAAGTCAACTGGTTTAGTAAGTCTTAGATTGCATATATGATATGTGACTTGAAGGTTTTTCCTGAAGCAGTCCATCCGTTTCCAACAGTGAAAACCCAGCCCACATTTAATAGTAGATACTTGATGTGTTTGTGGTGCGTAGACCAAAGACTGATGAGTTATGAACAGAACAATGTGGAAGTTGAGTCCATTGTGTTCATCCATCCTTCAGCAGCCAGCCAGCCTCCAGTTGATTCATCACCATCCTGCAATGTCATATTTCAACCAGCAGGGGTCACTGATTCCACTATCTGAATTGTATCACTGTTCAAAGATGCCTCTGCCTTATCCAAGGTTCTTCCTTCATTTCATGGCTTAAGGTAAACAGACAACACATGCATGAATCCAGAGTATTATTTTATCAAAACCATTTATAAAACACATCATCCACAGACTGATAGTCTTCCATGGTCTTATTGCAAAGTCAAGCTCTCTGTGATTGTAGTCATCAGACATGGAGTCAGTCAACAGCTCTCTGTGATTGTAGTCATTAAACATGGAGTCAGTCAACAGCTCTCTGTGGTTGTAGTCATCAAACATGGAGTCAGTCAACAGCTCTCTGTGATTGTAGTCATCAAACATGGAGTCAGTCAACAGCTCTCTGTGATTGTAAAGTCATCAAACATGGAGTCAGTCAACAGCTCTCTGTGGTTGTAAAGACATCAAACATGGAGTCAGTCAACAGCTCTCTGTGATTGTAAAGTCATCAAACATGGAGTCAGTCAACAGCTCTCTGTGATTGTAAAGTCATCAAACATGGAGTCAGTCAACAGCTCTCTGTGATTGTAAAGTCATCAAACATGGAGTCAGTCAACAGCTCTCTGTGATTGTAGTCATCAAACATGGAGTCAGTCAACAGCTCTCTGTGATTGTAAAGTCATCAAACATGGAGTCAGTCAACAGCTCTCTGTAAATGTAGTCATCAAACATGGAGTCAGTCAACAGCTCTCTGTGATTGTAGTCATCAAACATGGAGTCAGTCAACAGCTCTCTGTGATTGTAAAGTCATCAAACATGGAGTCAGTCAACAGCTCTCTGTGATTGTAGTCATCAAACATGGAGTCAGTCAACAGCTCTCTGTGATTGTAGTCATCAAACATGGAGTCAGTCAACAGCTCTCTGTGATTGTAAAGTCATCAAACATGAAGTCAGTCAACAGCTCTCTGTGATTGTAAAGTCATCAAACATGGAGTCAGTCAACAGCTCTCTGTGATTGTAGTCATCAAACATGGAGTCAGTCAACAGCTCTCTGTGATTGTAGTCATCAAACATGGAGTCAGTCAACAGCTCTCTGTGATTGTAGTCATCAAACATGGAGTCAGTCAACAGCTCTCTGTGATTGTAAAGACATCAAACATGGAGTCAGTCAACAGCTCTCTGATTGTAGTCATCAAACATGGAGTCAGTCAACAGCTCTCTGTGATTGTAGTCATCAAACATGGAGTCAGTCAACAGCTCTCTGTGATTGTAGTCATCAAACATGGAGTCAGTCAACAGCTCTCTGTGATTGTAGTCATCAAACATGGAGTCAGTCAACAGCTCTCTGTGATTGTAGTCATCAAACATGGAGTCAGTCAACATCTCTCTGTGATTGTAAAGTCATCAAACATGGAGTCAGTCAACAGCTCTCTGTGATTGTAGTCATCAAACATGGAGTCAGTCAACAGCTCTCTGTGATTGTATTCATCAAAATGGAGTCAGTCAACAGCTCTCTGTGATTGTAGTCATCAAACATGGAGTCAGTCAACAGCTCTCTGTGATTGTAGTCATCAAACATGGAGTCAGTCAACAGCTCTCTGTGATTGTAGTCATCAAACATGGAGTCAGTCAACAGCTCTCTGTGATTGTAGTCATCAAACATGGAGTCAGTCAACAGCTCTCTGTGATTGTAGTCATCAAACATGGAGTCAGTCAACAGCTCTCTGTGATTGTAGTCATCAAACATGGAGTCAGTCAACAGCTCTCTGTGATTGTAGTCATCAAACATGGAGTCAGTCAACAGCTCTCTGTGATTGTAGTCATCAAACATGGAGTCAGTCAACAGCTCTCTGTGATTGTAGTCATCAAACATGGAGTCAGTCAACAGCTCTCTGTGATTGTAAAGTCATCAAACATGGAGTCAGTCAACAGCTCTCTGTGATTGTAGTCATCAAACATGGAGTCAGTCAACAGCTCTCTGTGATTGTAAAGTCATCAAACATGGAGTCAGTCAACAGCTCTCTGTGATTGTAGTCATCAAACATGGAGTCAGTCAACAGCATATTCCTCTCAGTCCAACAGCCAAAATGATCAATATCATATCTTTATCAATCAATATGACTTAAGTTAACACAAACAGCAGCAGGCATGCTAAGTTCAGGCATTCTGGAACATTCCAGGGAGATTCCGATTCAGAGGGGGCGGGGTTTAGGCTAGGTATCTGTCTGTCATCGGAAGACCAGCGTGGAGGCCTTGAGACAGGTGAAGGAGGCAGTGAGACAGGTGAAGAAGAGAGAAACAGACAGGTAGATCTGCGATGCATCTCCACACTCCTTGGCGTTTTCCTGAAATCAATCGTTATCACACAGTTACAGCCAGTGGTATAATGAAAACGTGTTATTACACAAGGAGAAGTGCTAACCTTTCTTCTTCTTGGTCCTCCCATCACATTAAATAATTGTGAAAACTATAATAGTTTGTTTTGTTGTTTATCCTTCATTTAACTAGGCAAGTTAGGAACAGTGGGTTAATAACGTGTTCAATCCATTTGGTTGATTTTAAAATACAGTATATAAAATAACCCTCTAGCATCACTACTCTGGACGGCTCTGACTTAGAATATGTGGATAACTACAAATACCTAGGTGTCTGGTTAGACTGTAAACTCTCCTTCCAGACTCACATTAAGCATCTCCAATCCAAAATTAAATCTAGAATCGGCTTCCTATTTCGCAACAAAGCATCCTTCACTCATGCTGCCAAACATACCCTCGTAAAACTGACCATCCAACCGATCCTCGACTTCGGCGATGTCATTTATAAAATAGCCTCCAACCCTCTACTCAACAAATTGGAGGCGGTCTATCACAGTGCCATCCGTTTTGTCACCAAAGCCCCACCCTACCCACCACCTCGACCTGTATGCTCTCGTTGGCTGTCCCTCGCTTCACTCTCGTCGCCAAACCCACTGGCTCCAGGTCATCTACAAGTCTCTGCTAGGTCAAGCCCCACCTTATCTCAGCTCACTGGTCACCATAGCAGCACCCACCCGTAGCACGCGCTCCAGCAGGTATATCTCACTGGTCATCATAGCAACATCCACCCGTAGCACGCGCTCCAACAGGTATATTTCACTGGTCATCACCAAAGCCAAGTCATCCTTTGGCCGCCTTTCCTTCCAGTTCTCTGCTGCCAATGACTGGAAGGAACTGCAAAAATCACTGAAGCTGGAGACTCATATCTCCCTTACTAGTTTTAAGCACCAGCTGTCAGAGCAGCTCACAGATCACTGCACATAGCCAATCTAATAAAAATATCCTGTGTATCCTGTCTGAGGGGAACCTGTATTCTGTTTAAATTTCTGGATTCCATAGGATTCCGTCTGAGTTTTCCTCATTGGGGAAATCATGGGGCCCTACAAGCCCTTATGTGAGTTACAAAGAAAACACACAGACATTTCAATATATTGACATACCTTGTCAATGTATTCTGGAAAATATGGTCTGTCCAGTACTCAGGAACGTCTGAACACCTATACCTAAAGAAGAGAAGTTGTATTAAAACCTATGACAATGTCAGGAAAATAACACTCAAATGACTTCAGCTTTAGATAGCTAACGTAAACTCACGTAAACTCGTACATCGCCTTGGTTCGTACAATTGCCCTTATTTTAGCGCCCCAAAAACGCAATACTTCCAGATCAACTGTTATGTCAATACCATTGTAAAGCACAATTTCTCCCCTTTCCAACAGAATAAATGACACGACCTAAACGCTGCCCGTTTCTGCATAATTCAAGCAGGCAATGAGCCCCGTCAGGTCTTTTTCAAAATGGCGGGTGGGGAAGAGAAACTAATGCGTGAGAAGAAGAGGAGAAGTGTGGGAAAATTGCTTTTTTCTCCACTCGATCTGTCCAACTTATTACCTTATCGCCTCTAAAATGTAAATAAAACACTATAAAGAGTTTATATAATGTGTCATTACATACCTATTTGAAGGTTTGTGTCGAATTTTAATTGGATTTTTAGGGCGGTGCTAAAGTGATCTTAGAAGTAAACAGCGGATTTGAGAATGAAGATCGCATGCAATGATGACGAAAAAAATGACTAGGTATCCCCCACCACTTTCTTGTTTTTAAAGGATGATAGAAGTGCTACACCTGGTGGAGAGAGATGGTAAGACAGAAATTGTTGATTTATGCATGCTGTACGTTATGACATGACAGATCAAGATGTAACAGAGGGTCCATTTTTTTCAACTTTTCTCCAATACTAGAGAGCCATTACGATGTTGATCAACGCATGAATAGAAACCTAGTCCGATTTTGACTTAGTTTTCTTTCTAGCTTCGTTTGAATGTCGCGGTTGCGCAAGTTTGTACGGAATGGGGTGAGTTTACATTAGCTTGCCTAGCAGGCAAACATTACCTTGCAGGGGCACATGTGTTCAGCTCTACTGTAATGTTGTTGACGATGCATTTTTTGTAAGCTAGGTAGCTAATATGTTACATAACTATTTCGGTTCATATAAAACATACACAAAAATGACAAAAGTTATAAACAGCACTGAGGCAAGTAAATGCACTGCTAACTTACTAGTTAGTAGCATGCCCACCACTAGTTAACTATACAGACATCATGGAAGTCAACTAGCTAGTAGCATGCCCACCAGTAGCTAACTATACAGACATCATGGAAGTCAACTAGTTAGTAGCATGCCCACCACTAGTTAACTATACAGACATCATGGAAGTCAACTAGCTAGTAGCATGCCCACCACTAGCTAACTATACAGACATCATGGAAGTCAACTAGTTAGTAGCATGCCCACCACTAGTTAACTATACAGACATCATGGAAGTCAATTAGCTAGTTTATCAACGTGCAAATATATAACTTACTCTGACAATATAACTAACTAAAGGCTTTTCGTACTTGAAGAATATTATTTAAGGAATATTTTTTGACATTTCGTTGAAAATTTGTGTAAATAAATCCAAACTACATTCCAAGTGATAGTTTGGTCGTTACCTGCAACATGGCCTTTCCAGAGGAGAAAGATCAAGACGACGTCTGTTGAAACGTTCCAAGCACAACTGACGTTCATAACTAGATCTGGCATGTCAGTCCAACACAATAATGATCATTTCAACATCATATTTTTAAGTTGTTGGTTGTTACTTAGAAATATTCGTTTAAAATTTAGCAGCATATCACCATGGATTCTTTTTCAACACATATAAATTAAGGACTCTAATCGAAAATGTGTTCAAAAGCAGAAACCTATTATTTTTAGTAAAAAAATCACTTGATTTTCTTTTGCAATATTTACTAAACCCGTGGGTCATTTTTTATAGTGTATAACGAATATGAATTCGGAGGACAGAAATTATTAAATATTGTAGCGAACCAGACAGACAGCTGTGTGTTATGTGTCAGGCTATTAGTTGGTTGTGTTGTACTTACCAGTACCCAGTGTTCGCGGGGTTCGACATGCCAATCAACCTGCTATCTGCCAATCACAGGAATGCCTGGAACGTTCTGATGCCGGGCTTCCTGGTGGTTGGTGGAGAGGCGTGGAGGGGGGTTGGGCAGGGAGCATTGGAAGTTAAGACCAGGTTTAGACGTTGTTCTCTCTCTTATGTCTGGCTTTCACAAGAGAAGGTCACGGTTGGTTTATAGGGTATCCTTCATTTATTTGTCGTGGGCTACGGCCAAACAGTAGCCTGTGGGGAGTTGGGTTAATAAACCGTAAATTCTTAAACTCAACCCTCTGTCTGGACAATTGTTCCTTTATGATCTAGTCAGGTCATTACAATATTAGAGCATTGGACCTCTCACTAAAGGCATCAGTCATACAAAAGTTATACTTAAATCCAAACTGGTTCTCTAGTAAATTGGTAGGAATGTCTCATCCTATGTTCAAGAATGGCCTTTTCCCCTTTATTCAGATTACACCTGCTCACTTTCAGTTGTTTGAAAAGGAAATAATCTCCAAAATATCGTTCTTTTTTTAAACAAGCCTTAGAAAATTGGTTGTAATTTCAGTTTAATCCACCTGAAAAGACAGAACATATAATACAATACTAATTTATTAAAAAAACATTTTTTCGAATAAATATTTAAAAAAGGTATAATTTCAGTGAATGACATCATAAATAGGACTGGTGGAGTTGTGTCACACATGCAGCTAACACAGACATATGGAAATGTCTGCTCTACCCAAAATTACAACCAACTAATTGCAGCATTACCACAAAAATGGAAGAGGCAAGTAGAAGGGGGGAAAGTAAGGAACTTGTATGTCGGCCCTGTATTAAAGAACGTAAATGGTTAAAGAAAAGTGTGATAAATAAAAACATTTACCAATTTAATTGAAGGACCAACAAACTGTAATACTGGGTGATTTGAAAAGCCATAGTCAATCAATCAATAATATAATAATTATTTTAGCAACATATTTAATTTACAATCTGTAGAAGCTATGAGAATAGAAAGGAGCACAGGTGAAAAATATATGGCAAATAGAAATCCAAAATGGATGGTGTTGAGAGGTGTTGGGAGGGGTTGGATGGAGCTGAAGGGTGGGACTAATAACAAGATAACCAATGTAAAACATACGGGTCTGTAAAATGTATAAAGGTTCAGAAATGTTGTGAAATAGCACAGTTACAAATAGAAATCAAACTGGATGGACATCAGAAATAGAGGAAGAACTAAAAACAAACTAAATATAACTATTGTAAAATAGATTGTGTCTCTGTACTTTGCTCTGTTCATCTTTCCCTTGATTCTAACTAGTCTCCCAGGCCCTGTTGCTGAAAACATCCCCACAGTATGATGCTGCCACCACCATGTTCAATCTTGGTTTCATCAGACCAGGGAATCTTGTCATGATCTGAGAGTCTTTAGGTGCCTTTTGGCAAACTCCAAGCGGGCTGTCATGTGCCTTTTACAAAGGAGTGGCTTCCGTCTGCCAGCTCCACTATAAAAGCCTGATTAGTGGAGTGCTGAAGATATGGTTCTCTTTCTGGAAGGTTTTCCCATCTGCAGAGAGGAACTCTGGAGCGCAGTCAGTGTAACCATCTGATCTTGGTGACTGACCAAGTCCTTTCTCCCCCGATTGCTCAGTTTGTCCTGGCAGCCAGCTCTAGGAAGGTTCTAAAATGTTTCCATTTAAGAATGATGGAGGCCACTGTGTTCTTTGGCACCTTCAATGCTGCTAAAACGTTTTTCATCCGTTTTAGAATGAGGCTGTAACGTAACAAAATGTTGAAAAAGTCAAGGGGTCTGAATACTTTCCAAATGCACGTATCTGCCTCAATGTTGCTGGACCCCAGGAAGAGTAGCTGCTGCCTTGGCAAGAATGGATGTGGATCCTAAATAAATATAAATACCAGTCAATTGCCAGGGTTAGAGCTTCCATGTCTGTTCTATTCATTCTTATTTCTATGTTCAGGCCATAGGGTATTACATGTTAACAAGATAAGCTAAATAAACACACTAATTATTGAAAAAGTAATTGGTTAATATATGAGAAGGAATTCCCGAAAGATTTAAAAAATAACAACGTGCAAAAATAGAGGCCAAAGCACATCAGCAGTTGTATTTACCCCACCAACACTGCAGAAGGACGATCCACTATTAGACTATATTTCTCTATATCAACATGTGTAAAACCAACACTTGAACACTGAGCCCAACCTCCAGTATGTTACGATAATATTTATATTCATTTTAAAGTAGGCCAATCAGAAAGTGGCGTCAGGTCTCCATGTCGGATTCCTCCAGTCCGCGCCTTCGTGTCAGCTGAACTGCGCTCCTGTCTTCACCCCACTGTCAGCTACAAGACAAACATGACATATAAAACGTGTGGTGGCCACAGAATAGATATATCTACTCGAGGGAGATGAACACAGGAAAGAGTAAGACGAGTATGCAGAAGAAGATGGCCTGTTGGATTATTTTATATAAAACGGCAGAACAGTCTTTCTGGTCGCAGGTTCCTCATATATAAGTAGCCTGTCCTACAGTATAGGGACAAATATACCTCGTCCAAAGTCTTGGATAGTTTATTGACCCACTAAAGTGGTTCGTTGTCGAACTTTACTATGTGGGAGCGAATCTACTTTTACGCATCATTGATTTGATGCGTTTTCGTAATTGTTAGTCTCGTCCATAAATGATGTCAGTACACTTAAGCTGATTTATTAGAAATTGCTTCACTAATTCAGTCATTCATTGATGGTTTGATTGTCTGATTGATTAATACACTTCGTTGACATATTAAACTACAGGGGCAGCCATGACAGGAAGGTTGATGCTTGGCATTGTTGCGTCACAATATAAAATGCCTCTGATGACGTAATGATCAAACACCAAGCTGCAACTGGTGAAATGAGGATCATTAGCTGATTGAACTGCAAGGTGAACGGTAAGTACGCCCGTCCGCCTGTTTATCGGATAAATGAGGGGATAGACAACAGATTTATTGAGCGCCAGATATAGCTAGGCTTTTAGAAATGAATTGAACAAAGTTGTTAAATTTTAATGAATATATCTTGTCCCAAATAATTATTTCAACTCAGAACTGAATTTGATGATATTAGACAAGAGACTTTAATAACATGAAAAACATTTCCCCAAATACTAAACAAAGTTGTTTCTGTGACTCTCTCTTTATAGAGTTTAATGGTGCTGAAAGCCACTTCCTATTCCAAGTATTCAAGACTAGAAGGAGCATTCTGATTAGAATCCTGCAGACCAGTGAATGATGAATAGGAGGCCCAACCTGAATGGGTCTGGAGGACCAAGGTCCATCGGTGTTCCGCTACTCTGTCCTTCTATGCTGCTGGAGAGAGAAGAGGTCAGCCAGGCCCCAGTGATGGCATCCTCTTTCAGGCCCTCAGCGTTCCCCTCCCTGCATGTTGTACCTCGTGCTCCCCCTCCTGACGAAATCAGGCCCAAGAGGCCCACAGCTGCCCACAGAAAGAGGAGAGACCTCCAGTCCCTGGTTCCTGTCCAGGCTGGATGTCGTGAGTCTCCCGGTTGGTTTAACAGCAGCAGCTCCCAGCTACCTGCCAAAACCAACAGACGCAGGCGCAACAAGGAGCTTTCCTTCACTGAGGTTCTGAAGAACTACAAGCTTCTGCCTGATTCCCGGCCCAGCAGCCCAGAGAGCCTGTACCAGAATGAGATGATGATACCTAGAATCCCTGTCAGCATCACTAGACCTGAGGGGAGGCCTAGCAACCCTCGGCAACCCACTAGACGGCCTGTTAGACCAGTGGGCCTGGTCCAGCCTGATGTACAGCCTTCCAGACCTGAGGGGAGGCCTAGCAACCCTCTGGGCCCCACTAGACGGCCTGTTAGACCAGTGGGCCTGGTCCAGCCTGATGTACAGCCTTCCAGACCTGAGGGGAGGCCTAGCAACCCTCTGGGCCCCACTAGACGGCCTGTTAGACCAGTGGGCCTGGTCCAGCCTGATGTACAGCCTTCCAGACCTGAGGGGAGGCCTAGCAACCCTGTGGGCCCCAATAGACGGCCTGTTAGCCTCATTGGCCTGGTCCAGCCTGATAAAAAGCCTTCCAGACCTGAGGGGAGGCCTAGCAACCCTCGGAACACCACTAGGAGAAAAGTGAGGCCCAGTAATCGCGTTTGTCCCGTTATTCTTGAGTCCCGGCCTACCAGTCCTGTGGACGTAGTCCAGTTTGAGTCCCGTCCAACCTGTCCAGCAGTGAGTCTGGTCCAGCCTGAGTCCCGTCCTACCTGCCCTCTGACCCTGGAGGAGCCGGCCCTTTCAGAGTCATGCAGATTCAGCAACAATGTGTTTGTTCTCTCCATGCCGAAAGCTGCCCAGCCAGAGGAGGCTGCCAGAGGGAGCAGCAGCCCACCCAGGGACATCATCAGGCCCGAGGCCTTCGTCCAGACAGGACCCCTGCTGGCCAGGAGAGCCCAGAGGGATGCTCCTCCTCCAAAGAAGGTCCCCAAACCCCCGGTGGCCCCCCGGCCCAAACTGCTGCCCTCCCTGGGCCAGGGCAACGTGTCCCTTGTCAGTGCCAACGCCTGGGATGAAAAGCCCAAGAAGAAGAGAAAGAAAGGTCAGCACTTCTCTTTGTGCAATGACACATTTTGTCAATATTGTATAATGTATGTTGTTTGCTGATGTACAACCAGGAAGATGATTTTAATGTTTTTAAACATTCATAAATGAATTACTAATAAATGAATGTAACCTAATGTAATGTAATTTAAAGGAGTCAGAGTCCAGAGGTCTAGCCTGGGTCTGAGGCATATCCCCCGTGACCTAGAGCTGGCCATGATGAGACCCCGTCTGGCCAAGTCGGCCGTTCCCTCCCAGCAGCCCTACCAGCCGTGGGACGACGAGGACGAGGTGGACATCTACGCCCTGAGGCGAACCGCCTACATGTGCCCCATGTACGACCAGGAGGAGAGCAGCGTCAGGGGCAACAAGAGGGTGTCAGTGGAGGACCTGGACAACATTCCTTTCAGAAGGAAGATCACCTTGTGTTATTTCATGGGGGGCCGCAGGGTCATGCTGCCAAAAGACTACTAACTCCACCCCCCTCAATATCCACAACATCCCCCCTTTGTCCCTGACAGCAAAGAACAGGACACACACAGAGAGACAGAGTGGACAACAACAGGGCCATCAGAGGGACTGAGACCCTCTCAGTTGAGGTTAGGAATGTCAGCTACTAAAAGACTTCTATAGACCATCTCTGTAGCAAGAGAACCTCCAGTGATCAGACTGGACTGTCCTCTGTCTCCCCTCATCTCTGATACACCAGGCTGGACTGTCCTCTGTCTCCCCTCATCTCTGATACATCAGGCTGGACTGTCCTCTGTCTCCCCTCATCTCTGATACACCAGACTGGACTGTCCTCTATCTCCCCTCCCCTCACCACTACTCACCCAAGAGGACCCCTTCACCCTGCCTCCCCTCACCTCTTCTCCCCCTCGAGAACTACAGTCTCTTATCTCTAGATCAGTGTTGGGGTCAGTTCAATGTCAATACAGTCAATTCAGGAAGTAAACTGACATTTTCTCATAGTGGCATTGAGGAAAATTGGAATTGGACTTTCAGTTTACTTCCTGAAATGTAAAGAAATTGACCCCAACCCTGACAGAGTCTCAGACAGAAAGACAACAATCCTGTTACTGTCCAGGACCTTGTCTTTACATTTCCCTGAATCATTACAGGAATAAAAACAAAGTGTTGAAGAAAATACAATCTTTGGAGTTTTGAGAGGCTGTTTCACCTAGTAGTCCATCACATTGTAACGTTGTTCCTTCTAACAGAATGGCTGTTCCACCTAGTAGTCCATCACATTGTAACGTTGTTCCTTCTAACAGAATGACTGTTTCACCTAGTAGTCCATCACATTGTAACGTTGTTCCTTCTAACAGAATGGCTGTTCCACCTAGTAGTCCATCACATTGTAACGTTGTTCCTTCTAACAGAATGGCTGTTTCACCTAGTAGTCCATCACATTGTAACGTTGTTCCTTCTAACAGAATGGCTGTTCCACCTAGTAGTCCATCACATTGTAACGTTGTTCCTTCTAACAGAATGGCTGTTCCACCTAGTAGTCCATCACATTGTAACGTTGTTCCTTCTAACAGAATGGCTGTTCCACCTAGTAGTCCATCACATTGTAACGTTGTTCCTTCTAACAGAATGGCTGTTCCACCTAGTAGTCCATCACATTGTAACGTTGTTCCTTCTAACAGAATGGCTGTTCCACCTAGTAGTCCATCACATTGTAACGTTGTTCCTTCTAACAGAATGGCTGTTCCACCTAGTAGTCCATCACATTGTAACGTTGTTCCTTCTAACAGAATGGCTGTTCCACCTAGTAGTCCATCACATTGTAACGTTGTTCCTTCTAACAGAATGGCTGTTCCACCTAGTAGTCCATCACATTGTAACGTTGTTCCTTCTAACAGAATGGCTGTTCCACCTAGTAGTCCATCACATTGTAACGTTGTTCCTTCTAACAGAATGGTTGTTCCACCTAGTAGTCCATCACATTGTAACGTTGTTCCTTCTAACAGAATGGCTGTTCCACCTAGTAGTCCATCACATTGTAACGTTGTTCCTTCTAACAGAATGACTGTTCCACCTAGTAGTCCAACACATTGTAACGTTGTTCCTTCTAACAGAATGGCTGTTCCACCTAGTAGTCCATCACATTGTAACGTTGTTCCACCTAGTAGTCCATCACATTGTAACGTTGTTCCTTCTAACAGAATGACTGTTCCACCTAGTAGTCCATCACATTGTAACGTTGTTCCTTCTAACAGAATGGCTGTTTCACCTAGTAGTCCATCACATTCCTTCCTGCAACACTAACTCAAAAATGTTCTGGGACACTGTAAAGTCCATGGAGAATAACACCACCTCCTCCCAGCTGCCCACTAAACTGAAGATAGGAAACACTGTCACCACTGATAAATCCACCATAATTGAGAATTTCAATAAGCATTTTTCTACGGCTGGCCATACTTTCCACCTGGCTACTCCTACCCCGGTCAACAGCACTGCACCCCCCACAGCAACTCGCCCAAGCCTTCCCCATTTCTCCTTCTCCCAAATCCGTTCAGCTGATGTTCTGAATGAGCTGCAAAATCTGGACCCCTACAAATCAGCCGGGCTAGACAATCTGGACCCTTTCTTTCTAAAATTATCTGCCGAAATTGTTTCCTCCCCTATTACTAGCTAGCCTGTTCAACCTCTCGTGTCGTCTGATATTCCCAAAGATTGGAAAGCAGCTGCGGTCATCCCCCTCTTCAAAGGGGGGGACACTCTTGACCCAAACTGCTACAGACCTATATCTATCCTACCATGCCTTTCTAAGGTCTTCGAAAGCCAAGTCAACAAACAGATTACCGACCATTTCGAATCTCACCATACCTTCTCTGCTATGCAATCTGGTTTCAGAGCTGGTCATGGGTGCACCTCAGCCACGCTCAAGGTCCTAAACGATATCTTAACCGCCATCGATAAGAAACATTACTGTGCAGCCGTATTCATTGATCTGGCCAAGGCTTTTGACTCTGTCAATCACCACATCCTCATCGGCAGACTTGACAGCCTTGGTTTCTCAAATGATTGCCTCGCCTGGTTCACCAACTACTTCTCTGATAGAGTTCAGTGTGTCAAATCGGAGGGTCTGCTGTCCGGACCTCTGGCAGTCTCTATGGGGGTGCCACAGGGTTCAATTCTTGGACCGACTCTCTTCTCTGTATACATCAATGAGGTCGCTCTTGCTGCTGGTGAGTCTCTGATCCACCTCTACGCAGACGACACCATTCTGTATACTTCTGGCCCTTCTTTGGACACTGTGTTAACAACCCTCCAGGCAAGCTTCAATGCCATACAACTCTCCTTCCGTGGCCTCCAATTGCTCTTAAATACAAGTAAAACTAAATGCATGCTCTTCAACCGATTGCTACCTGCACCTACCCGCCTGTCCAACATCACTACTCTGGACGGCTCTGACTTAGAATACGTGGACAACTACAAATACTTAGGTGTCTGGTTAGACTGTAAACTCTCCTTCCAGACTCATATCAAACATCTCCAATCCAAAGTTAAATCTAGAATTGGCTTCCTATTTCGCAACAAAGCATCCTTCACTCATGCTGCCAAACATACCCTTGTAAAACTGACCATCCTACCAATCCTCAACTTCGGCGATGTCATTTACAAAATAGCCTCCAATACCCTACTCAACAAATTGGATGCAGTCTATCACAGTGCAATCCGTTTTGTCACCAAAGCCCCATATACTACCCACCATTGCGACCTGTACGCTTTCGTTGGCTGGCCCTCGCTTCATACTCGTCGCCAAACCCACTGGCTCCATGTCATCTACAAGACCATGCTAGGTAAAGTCCCCCCTTATCTCAGCTCGCTGGTCACCATAGCATCTCCCACCTGTAGCACACGCTCTAGCAGGTATATCTCTCTAGTCACCCCCAAAACCAATTCTTTCTTTGGCCGCCTCTCCTTCCAGTTCTCTGCTGCCAATGACTGGAACGAACTACAAAAATCTCTGAAACTGGAAACACTTACCTCCCTCACTAGCTTTAAGCACCAACTGTCAGAGCAGCTCACAGATTAGTGCACCTGTACATAGCCCACCTATAATTTAGCCCAAACAACTACCTCTTTCCCTACTGTATTTAATTTATTTATTTTGCTCCTTTGCACCTCATTATTTTTATTTCTACTTTGCACATTCTCCCATTGCAAATCTACCATTCCAGTGTTTTACTTGCTATATTGTATTTACTTTGCCACCATGGCCTTTTTTGCCTTTACCTCCCTTATCTCACCTCATTTGCTCACATCGTATATAGACTTGTTTATACTGTATTATTGACTGTATGTTTGTTTTACTCCATGTGTAACTCTGTGTCGTTGTATGTGTCGAACTGCTTTGCTTTATCTTGGCCAGGTCGCAATTGTAAATGAGAACTTGTTCTCAACTTGCCTACCTGGTTAAATAAAGGTAAAATAAATAAATAAAATAACAGAATGACTGTTCCACCTAGTAGTCCATCACATTGTAACGTTGTTCCTTCTAACAGAATGACTGTTTCACCTAGTAGTCCATCACATTGTAACGTTGTTCCTTCTAACAGAATGACTGTTCCACCTAGTAGTCCATCACATTGTAACGTTGTTCCTTCTAACAGAATGGCTGTTCCACCTAGTAGTCCATCACATTGTAACGTTGTTCCTTCTAACAGAATGACTGTTTCACCTAGTAGTCCATCACATTGTAACGTTGTTCCTTCTAACAGAATGGCTGTTCCACCTAGTAGTCCATCACATTGTAACGTTGTTCCTTCTAACAGAATGACTGTTTCACCTAGTAGTCCATCACATTGTAACGTTGTTCCTTCTAACAGAATGGCTGTTCCACCTAGTAGTCCATCACATTGTAACGTTGTTCCTTCTAACAGAATGGCTGTTCCACCTAGTAGTCCATCACATTGTAACGTTGTTCCACCTAGTAGTCCATCACATTGTAACGTTGTTCCACCTAGTAGTCCATCACATTGTAACGTTGTTCCACCTAGTAGTCCATCACATTGTAACGTTGTTCCTTCTAACAGAATGACTGTTCCACCTAGTAATCCATCACATTGTAACGTTGTTCCTTCTAACAGAATGGCTGTTCCACCTAGTAGTCCATCACATTGTAACGTTGTTCCTTCTAACAGAATGACTGTTCCACCTAGTAGTCCATCACATTGTAACGTTGTTCCTTCTAACAGAATGGCTGTTCCACCTAGTAGTCCATCACATTGTAACGTTGTTCCTTCTAACAGAATGGTTGTTCCACCTAGTAGTCCAACACATTGTAACGTTGTTCCTTCTAACAGAATGGCTGTTCCACCTAGTAGTCCATCACATTGTAACGTTGTTCCTTCTAACAGAATGACTGTTCCACCTAGTAGTCCAACACATTGTAACGTTGTTCCTTCTAACAGAAGGACTGTTCCACCTAGTAGTCCATCACATTGTAACGTTGTTCCTTCTAACAGAATGGCTGTTCCACCTAGTAGTCCATCACATTGTAACGTTGTTCCTTCTAACAGAATGACTGTTCCACCTAGTAGTCCATCACATTGTAACGTTGTTCCTTCAACCAATGTTCTCTTATCAGACACTGAAGAAGAAGAAACCAAAAAGCCCTTTCATGGTTTTAGAACGGTTGTCCAAAGAAGAACAACTTTGGTGTTTGAAAGACATCAAGCATCTGAAGTCAACAGCTCTCTGTGATTGTAGTCATCAAACATGGAGTCAGTCAACAGCTCTCTGTGATTGTAGTCATCAAACATGGAGTCAGTCAACAGCTCTCTGTGATTGTAGTCATCAAACATGGAGTCAGTCAACAGCTCTCTGTGATTGTAGTCATCAAACATGGAGTCAGTCAACAGCTCTCTGTGATTGTAGTCATCAAACATGGAGTCAGTCAACAGCTCTCTGTGATTGTAGTCATCAAACAGGGAGTCAGTCAACAGCTCTCTGTGATTGTAGTCATCAAACATGGAGTCAGTCAACAGCTCTCTGTGATTGTAAAGACATCAAACAAGGAGTCAGTCAACAGCTCTCTGTGATTGTAAAGTCATCAAACATGGAGTCAGTCAACAGCTCTCTGTGATTGTAAAGAAATCAAACATGGAGTCAGTCAACAGCTCTCTGTGATTGTAGTCATCAAACATGGAGTCAGTCAACAGCTCTCTGTGATTGTAAAGACATTAAACATGGAGTCAGTCAACAGCTCTCTGTGATTGTAGTCATTAAACATGGAGTCAGTCAACAGCTCTCTGTGATTGTAAAGACATTAAACATGGAGTCAGTCAACAGCTCTCTGTGATTGTAAAGACATCAAACATCTGAAGTCAACAGCTCTCTGTGATTGTAAAGTCATCAAACATGGAGTCAGTCAACAGCTCTCTGTGATTGTAAAGACATCAAACATGGAGTCAGTCAACAGCTCTCTGTGGTTGTAAAGTCATCAAACATGGAGTCAGTCAACAGCTCTCTGTGATTGTAGTCATCAAACATGGAGTCAGTCAACAGCTCTCTGTGATTGTAGTCATTAAACATGGAGTCAGTCAACAGCTCTCTGTGATTGTAGTCATTAAACATGGAGTCAGTCAACAGCTCTCTGTGTTTGTAAAGTCATCAAACATGGAGTCAGTCAACAGCTCTCTGTGATTGTAGTCATCAAACATGGAGTCAGTCAACAGCTCTCTGTGATTGTAGTCATTAAACATGGAGTCAGTCAACAGCTCTCTGTGATTGTAGTCATTAAACATGGAGTCAGTCAACAGCTCTCTGTGTTTGTAAAGTCATCAAACATGGAGTCAGTCAACAGCTCTCTGTGATTGTAGTCATCAAACATGGAGTCAGTCAACAGCTCTCTGTGATTGTAGTCATTAAACATGGAGTCAGTCAACAGCTCTCTGTGATTGTAAAGACATCAAACATGGAGTCAGTCAACAGCTCTCTGTGATTGTAAAGTCACCAAGCATGGAGTCAGTCAACAGCTCTCTGTGATTGTAAAGTCATCAAACATGGAGTCAGTCAACAGCTCTCTGTGATTGTAAAGTCATTAAACATGGAGTCAGTCAACAGCTCTCTGTGATTGTAAAGACATCAAACATCTGAAGTCAACAGCTCTCTGTGATTGTAAAGTCATCAAACATGGAGTCAGTCAACAGCTCTCTGTGATTGTAAAGACATCAAACATGGAGTCAGTCAACAGCTCTCTGTGGTTGTAAAGTCATCAAACATGGAGTCAGTCAACAGCTCTCTGTGATTGTAGTCATCAAACATGGAGTCAGTCAACAGCTCTCTGTGATTGTAGTCATTAAACATGGAGTCAGTCAACAGCTCTCTGTGATTGTAGTCATTAAACATGGAGTCAGTCAACAGCTCTCTGTGTTTGTAAAGTCATCAAACATGGAGTCAGTCAACAGCTCTCTGTGATTGTAGTCATTAAACATGAAGTCAGTCAACAGCTCTCTGTGATTGTAGTCATTAAACATGAAGTCAGTCAACAGCTCTCTGTGATTGTAGTCATTAAACATGGAGTCAGTCAACAGCTCTCTGTGATTGTAAAGACATCAAACATGGAGTCAGTCAACAGCTCTCTGTGATTGTAAAGACATCAAACATGGAGTCAGTCAACAGCTCTCTGTGATTGTAAAGACATCAAACATGGAGTCAGTCAACAGCTCTCTGTGATTGTAAAGTCATCAAACATGGAGTCAGTCAACAGCTCTCTGTGATTGTAAAGACATCAAACATGGAGTCAGTCAACAGCTCTCTGTGATTGTAAAGTCATCAAACATGGAGTCAGTCAACAGCTCTCTGTGATTGTAAAGTCATCAAACATGGAGTCAGTCAACAGCTCTCTGTGATTGTAAAGACATCAAACATGGAGTCAGTCAACAGCTCTCTGTGATTGTAAAGACATCAAACATGGAGTCAGTCAACAGCTCTCTGTGATTGTAAAGTCACCAAGCATGGAGTCAGTCAACAGCTCTCTGTGATTGTAAAGTCATCAAACATGGAGTCAGTCAACAGCTCTCTGTGATTGTAAAGTCATCAAACATGGAGTCAGTCAACAGCTCTCTGTGATTGTAAAGTCATCAAACATGGAGTCAGTCAACAGCTCTCTGTGATTGTAAAGTCATCAAGCATGGAGTCAGTCAACAGCTCTCTGTGATTGTAAAGTCATCAAACATGGAGTCAGTCAACAGCTCTCTGTGATTGTAAAGTCATCAAACATGGAGTCAGTCAACAGCTTATTCCTTTTCCACAAATGATCAATATCATAACTTAAGTCATGTAGTCATTTTGATTGATAAAGATAAGGCAAACAGCAGCAAATATGCTAAGTTCAGGCATTCTGGAACATTCCAGGGAGATTCCGACTCAGAGGGGGGCGTGGTGTAGGCTAGGTAGCTGTCTGTCATCGGAAGACCAGCGACAAGGTCTTGAGACAGGCGAAGGAGGCAGTGAGACAGGTGAGGAAGTGAGAGACCGGTCTAATGTCCATTGCTCGTGTTTCTTGGTCCAAGCAAGTCCCTTCTTATTGGTGTCCTTTAGTAGTGGTTTCTATGCAGCAATTTGACCATGAAGGCCTGATTCATGCAGTCTCCTCTGAAGAGTTGATGTTGAGATGTGTGTTACTTGAACCCTGTGAAGCATTTATTCGTGCTGCAATCTGAGGTGCAGTTGATTGCCGATTTCTGAGGCTGGTAACTCTAATGAAATGAACCTCTGCACCAGAGGTAACTCAGGGTCTTCCTTTCCTGTGGCGGTCCTCATGAGAGACAGTTTCATCATAGCGCTTGATGGTTTTTGCCACTGCACTTGAAGAAACTTTCAAAGTTCTTGAAATGTTCCGTATTGACTGACCTTCATGTCTTAAAGTAATGATGGACTGTCATTTCTCTTTGCTTTTTTGAGCTGTTCTTGACATAATATGGACTTCTTTGTTCTTTTACCAAATAGGGCTATCGTCTGTATACCATCCCTACCTTGTCACAACACAACCAATTGGCTCAAACGCATTAAGGAAAGAAATTCCATAAAATGTACTTTTATCAAGGCACACCTCTTAATTGAAATGCATTCCAGTTGACTACCTGATGAAGCTGGTTGAGAGAATGCCAAGAGTGTGCAGAGCTGTCATCAAGGCAAAGGACACAAGGACATTCAGAGACAAGTCCCGAATCCACTGTCTTGGCTGTGTGATTAGGTTCATTGTCCTATTGGAAGGTTTTCCTTCGACCCAGTCTGAGGTCCTGAGCGATCTGGAGCAGGTTTTCATCAAGTATCTCTCTGTACTTTGCTCTGTTTATCTTTCCCTCGATTCTAACTAGTTTCACAGTCCCTGCCGCTGAAAAACATCCCTACAGCATGATGCTGCCACCACCATGTTCAATCTTGGTTTCATCAGACCAGAGAATCTTGTTTCTCATGGTCTGAGAGTCTTTAGGTGCCTTTTGGCAAACTCCAAGCAGGCTGTCGTGCCTTTCACAAAGGATTAGCTTCTGTCTGCCCACTTTACCATAAAAGCCTGATTAGTGGAGGGCTGCAGAGATGGTTCTCTTTCTGGAAGGTTCTACCATCTCCACAGAGGAACTCTGGAGCGCCGTCAGAGTGACCATCGGTTCTTGGTCACCTCACTGACCAAGGCCTTTCTACCCCGATTGCTCAGTTTGTCCTGGCAGACAGCTCTGGGAAGAGTCTTGGTGGTTCTAAAATTCTTCCATTTAAAAATGATGGAGGCCACTGTGTTCTTTGGGAACTTCAATGCTGCAAATAAAAATTGGTACCCTTACCCAGCTCTGTGCCTTGACACAATCCTGTTTCGGAGCTCTATGGACATTTCCATAGAGGGTAGCATCAGGCTTAAACATGACAAATTAGGCATTTCAAGTTAATACACAGATCTACTCTATGGGCGATGAAGCAGAGGATATATTAAAATGCTTCAACGTTGACTGAGGAAGATAAACTTTACTTCACTAGGGTAAGGGGCAGCATTCGGAATTTTGGATGAAAAGCGTGCCCAAATTAAACTGCCTGCTACTCAGGCCCAGAAGCTAGGATATGCACATAATTGGTAGATTTGGATAGGAAACACTAAAAAGTTTCCAAAACTGTTAAAATAATGTCTGAGTATAACAGAACTGATATGGCAGGCAAAAACCTGCGGAAAATCCATCCAGGGAGTACTATTATTTTGAAAGGCTTTTTTCCCATTGAAAGCCTATCCACCATACAAAGACTTAGGACCCAGTTCACAATCTCTATGGCTTCTTCTACATGTGGCCAGTCTTTAGGCATTGTTTCAGGCTTTTACTCTGAAACAGTGGAAATTTCCAGACATGAGTCCAGCGCGTGATCGGCAACGCGCCTTTCTTGTTTCTCCTTTTCTATTGGCGAAGCTTTTGTCCGGTTGAAATATTATTATTTATGACAAACAACCTGAGGATTGATTTTAAACATCGTTTGACATGTTTCTACAAACTTTTATTGTACTTTTTTGACTTTTTGTCTGGATGTTGAGAGCACGCTTTGTGCCTTTGGATTACTGAACTAAACACACCAACAAAACGGAGGTTTTTGGACATAAAGAGGGACATTATCGAACAAAACAAACATTTATTGTGTAACATGGGAGTCTTGGGAGTGCCACCAGATGAAGATCAAAGGTTAGTGATTAATTTAATCGCTATGTCTGACTTGTGAGTCCTCTCCATGGCTGGAAAATGTCTGTATGGTTTCTTGTGGCTAGGTGCTGACCTAACATAATCGCATGAAGTGCTTTCGCCGTAAAGCCTTTTTGAAATCGGACACTGTGGTTGGATTAACATGAGGTTTCTTTAAAATGGTGTGTAATACTTGTTTGTTTGAGGAATTTTAATTATGGGATTTCTGTTCTTTGAATTTGGCGCCCTGCGATTTCACTGGCTGTTGTCGAGGTGGGACACTAGCGTCCCAATGATACCAGAGGATAACTACAGTGCTGTTGAAGACTGTTTTGAAACGTATTTTGCAGGGAGACACCATTATATTTGAGAAAGCTAGGTTTAATATGCGCAAACAGGAGCAGGGTGAAACCACCAACAGTTTTATCACAGCTGTTCACAAACTAGCAGAACATTGTCAGTTTGGTAAGCTCAGGGAAGAGCTGATCCGAGATCAGATTGTAGTGGGAATAATAAATATCACTTTCTGAAAAGTGACAGTTGGATTCCCAGCTTACCTTGTCCAAAGCTGTAAACCAGGTTAGGCAGAGTGAGACAGTAAAAAGACAGCCGTGTCGTCGGAAGGATGAGACCAAGGAGCAGAGTTCTTTGAGTTCCACATATTTTATTAACGAAGTTAAACTTTAGAACAAACAAAACAATAAAGAATACAACGACCGAACAACTTCGTCGTGCAAACTACCTGCACACAAACAAAGAACAAGATCCCACACAGAAGGAGGGAAAAGGGCTGCCTAAGTATGATTCCCAATCAGAGACAACAATAGACAGCTGCCTTTGATTGGGAACTAAAGTTGGCCAGAAAAAAAGAAACACAAAACCTAGAAATAAAGAACAGAATTCCCACCCATATCACACCCTGAACAAACCAAAATTGAGACATAAAAAGGCTCACTAAGGTCAGGACGTGACAACAGCAGATGATGCTGCAAGACGGAGCTGCTGGAAATAGGAAATAAATGCATTATCATACCAAGCTAAAAAAAATGGGAGGGGAACACAGAACAGAGACAGACGTGGAGAAAACAATCACAGACAGCACCCGTAGCTAGTTCAAGTGTTTGTCGCAAATGTGGGAAACCCCCTTTCCACAGATGGAAAGATTTCCCCATCCTTTGCTGGGCATGCAGGAAATGTCACAGGAGAGGACACCTTTCAGCGGTCTGTCAATTAAAGCAAATGCATGAGGTCTCAGAGGAGGTACAGCAGGACAGCATCTTTCTGGGAGAAGTAAAGGAAAACAATGAGGCCGGCATTCAGACATTAAACTCAATGGGGAGGTTGTGTCATTTAAACTAGACACTGGGGCAGCAGTGACAGCTATCCCCACTAGACTGTATAGCTATAGTAGCGATGGCCCTTTGCTCTCTACAAACAAACAACTGTACGGGCCCAGTAATAAGATATTAGCAGTGGAAGGGCAGTTGGTGCCGTCCAGCCCATCTTCGTCATTGACTCTCTGGCCAGACCGTTGCTGGGGCTGAAGTATTGCAACTCATTGAGAGAGTGAGCGAACTGGAGGACCCAGGTGAGGTTTTCAAAAATAAATTCCTAAAAGTGTTGTCTGGTCTAGGAAGGATAGAAGGTGACTAGAAAATCTGCCTGAAAGAGGATGCTGTCCCCTGTGCCCTTACCACCCCCCCGCCAGGTGCCTATCCCTTTATTGGCCAGAGTAAAGGAAGAGTTGGGGAGGATGGAAGAAATTGGGGCGGTGTCTAAAATAGAGAGTGAAAGGCTCAGCCAATACCTTATTGGTCTGCAGTTTACAGCAGAGACTGACCACAAACCACTGTTGGCTCTGTTAGGGACAAAAGCAATGGACGACTTGCCTCCCAGAGTTCTGCGCTTCTCCGCCTCAGATTACCGAGGTTCACCTACAAGATGGTGTATGTGCCAGGGAAGGCACTGATCACAGCAGATGCACTCTCCAGGGCCCCAATTAAAACGTCCATTATCAGAGGAGGAGCCATGTCTAGAGGGTGAGGTACAGCCTACCTGCATCTCAGGCCAAACTGCAGCAGATTGCAGAGGAGCAACAATGGGATGGCCCGGGCAGGAGGAACTGCCTCAGCTGCTGAAGCCCTATTGGGTGCCCCAACATGACTTCCACTGCAATGGAGACCTTCTCATGAAAGGACAACGGATAGTTATCCCAGAGACTCTACAACCAGAAATGCTAGACAGAGTGCATGATGGACACATGGGGATAACCAAATGCAGACTGAGGCCTCAACAGGGGCTTGGTCTGAGTACTCAGATTGCCAAGCTGGTGGCCAAGTGTGACGTCTGTACAAAATGTCAACCTGGTCATCGGGAGCCAATGATGGCAACGGAGCTGCCAAAACGGCCATGGCAAAAGGTAGGGGCGGATATGTTCTATTGGAAAAATGACACTTATCTGCTAGTGGTAGATTACTACTCAAGACACATTGAAATAGCAAAGACACCCAAAACCACATCAGCAGCTCAACCACATTACACCACTGCATCATGGGCTATCGCCTGCCGAGCTCCTGATGGGCAGGAGGCTGCGTTCCCCATTATGTTCCGCTGCTCTGTCCTAACAGAGTGCTGCTGGAGAGAGAAGAGGTCAGCCAGGCCCCAGTGATGGCCTCCTCTTTCAGGCCCTCAGCGTTCCCCTCCCTGCATGTTGTACCTCGTGCTCCCCCTCCAAATGAAATCTGTCCCAAGAGGCCCACAGCTGCCCACAGAAAGAGGAGAGACCTCCAGTCCCTGTCCAGGATGGATGTCGTGAGTCTCCGGGTTGGTTTAACAGCAGCAACTCCCAGCTACCTGCCAAAACCAACAGACGCAGGCGCAACAAGGAGCTGTCCTTCACTGAGGTTCTGAAGAACTACAAGCTTCTACCCGATTCCCGGCCCAGCAGCCCAGAGAGCCTGTACCAGCCTGAGACAATGATACCTAGAATCCCTGTCAGCATCACTAGACCTGAGGGGAGGCCTAGCAACCCTCGGCCCACCAATAGACGGCCTGTTAGCCCAGTTGGCCTGGTCCAACCTGATGTACAGCCATCCAGACCTGAGGGGAGGCCTAGCAACCCTCAGCAACACACTAGACGGCCTGTTAGCCCCGTTGGCCTGGTCCAGCATGAGATACAGCCTTCCAGACCTGAGGGGAGGCCTAGCAACACTCGACGGACCACTAGGAGAAAAGTGAAGCCCAGTAATCCTGTGTGTCCCGTTATTCTTGAGTCCCGGCCTACCTGTCCTGTGAGCATCACCACCAGCACTGTGGACGTAGTCCAGCCTGAGCCCCGTCCTACCTGCCCTCTGACCCTGGAGGAGCCGGCCCTTTCAGAGTCATGCAGCTTCAGCAACAATGTGTTTGTTCTCTCCATGCCGAAAGCTGCCCAGCCAGAGGAGGCTGCCAGAGGGAGCAGCAGCCCACCCAGGGACATCATCAGGCCTGAGGCCTTCATCCAGACAGGACCCCTGCTGGCCAGGAGAGCCCAGAGGGATGCTCCTCCTCCAAAGAAGGTCCCCAAACCCCCGGTGGCCCCCCGGCCCAAACTACTACCCTCCCTGGGCCAGGGCAACGTGTCCCTTGTCAGTGCCAACGCCTGGGATGAAAGGACCAAGAAGAAGAGAAAGAAAGGTCAGCACTTCTCTTTGTGCAATGACACATTCTGTCTATGAATATATTGTCAATATTGTATAATGTATGTTGTTTGCTGATGTACGACCAGGAAGGTGATTTTAATGTTTTTAAACATTCATAAATGAATTACTAATAAATGAATGTAACCTAATGTAATTTAAAGGAGTCAGAGTCCAGAGGTCTAGCCTGAGTCTGAGGCATATCCCCCGTGACCTAGAGCTGGCCATGATGAGACCCCGTCTGGTCAAGTCAGCTGTTCCCTCCCAGAAGCCCTACCAGCCTTGGGACGACGAAGACGAGGTGGACATCTACGCCCTGAGGCGAACAGCCTACATGTGCCCCATGTACGACCAGGAGGAGAGCAGCGTCAGGGGCAACAAGAGGGTGGCAGTGGAGGACCTGGGTCATGCTGCCAAAAGACTACTAACTCCACCCCCCTTCAATTTCCACAACAACCCCCCTTTGTCCCTGACAGCGAAGAACAAGACACACACAGAGAGACAAAGTGGACACCAACAGGGCCATCAGAAGGACAGAGACCCTCTCAGTTGAGGTTAGGAATGTCAGCTACTAAAAGGCTTATATAGACCATCTCTGTAGCAAGAGAACCTCCAGTGATCAGACTGGACTGTCCTCTGTCTCCGCTCATCTCTGCTACACCAGACTGGACTGTCCTCTGTCTCCCCTCATCTCACCACTCCTCACCCAAGAGGACCCCTGCACCCTGCCTCCCCTCCCCACTACTCCCCCTCAAGTACTACAGTCTCTTATCTCTAGATCAGTGTTGGGGTCAGTTCAATGTCAATACAGTCAATTCAGGAAGTAAACTGTCTTTTTCTCATAGTGGCATTGAGGAAAATTGGAATTGGACTTTCAGTTTACTTCCTGAAATGTAAAGAAATTGACCCCAACCCTGATCTAAATAAACTACAAGATCTCTATGATGTCCATCACATTGTAACGTTGTTCCTTCTAACAGAATGGCTGTTTCACCTAGTAGTCCATCACATTCCTTCCTGCAACACTAACTCAAAAAAGTTCTGGGACACTGTAAAGTCCATGGAGAATAACACCACCTCCTCCCAGCTGCCCACTAAACTGAAGATAGGAAACACTGTCACCACTGATAAATCCACCATAATTGAGAATTTCAATAAGCATTTTTCTACGGCTGGCCATACTTTCCACCTGGCTACTCCTACCCCGGTCAACAGCACTGCACCCCCCACAGCAACTCGCCCAAGCCTTCCCCATTTCTCCTTCTCCCAAATCCATTCAGCTGATGTTCTGAAAGAGCTGCAAAATCTGGACCCCTACAAATCAGCCGGGCTAGACAATCTGGACCCTTTCTTTCTAAAATTATCTGCCGAAATTGTTGCCACCCCTATTACTAGCCTGTTCAACCTCTCGTGTCGTCTGAGATTCCCAAAGATTGGAAAGCAGCTGCGGTCATCCCCCTCTTCAAAGGGGGGGACACTCTTGACCCAAACTGCTACAGACCTATATCTATCCTACCATGCCTTTCTAAGGTCTTCGAAAGCCAAGTCAACAAACAGATTACCGACCATTTCAAATCTCACCATACCTTCTCTGCTATGCAATCTGGTTTCAGAGCTGGTCATGGATGCACCTCAGCCACGCTCAAGGTCCTAAACGATATCTTAACCGCCATCGATAAGAAACATTACTGTGCAGCCGTATTCATTGATCTGGCCAAGGCTTTCGACTCTGTCAATCACCACATCCTCATCGGCAGACTCGACAGCCTTGGTTTCTCAAATGATTGCCTCGCCTGGTTCACCAACTACTTCTCTGATAGAGTTCAGTGTGTCAAATCGGAGGGTTTGCTGTCCGGACCTCTGGCAGTCTCTATGGGGGTGCCACAGGGTTCAATTCTTGGACCGACTCTCTCTGTATACATCAATGAGGTCGCTCTTGCTGCTGGTGAGTCTCTTGATCCACCTCTACGCAGACGACACCATTCTGTATACTTCTGGCCCTTCTTTGGACACTGTGTTAGCAACCCTCCAGGCAAGCTTCAATGCCATACAACTCTCCTTCCGTGGCCTCCAATTGCTGTTAAATACAAGTAAAACTAAATGCATACTCTTCAACCGATCGCTACCTGCACCTGCGCGCCTGTCCAACATCACTACTCTGGACGGCTCTGACTTAGAATACGTGGACAACTACAAATACTTAGGTGTCTGGTTAGACTGTAAACTCTCCTTCCATATCAAACATCTCCAACCCAAAGTTAAATCTAGAATTGGCTTCCTATTTCGCAACAAAGCATCCTTCACTCATGCTGCCAAACATACCCTTGTAAAACTGACCATCCTACCAATCCTCAACTTCGGCGATGTCATTTACAAAATAGCCTCCAATACCCTACTCAACAAATTGGATGCAGTCTATCACAGTGCAATCCGTTTTGTCACCAAAGCCCCATATACTACCCACCATTGCGACCTGTACGCTATCGTTGGCTGGCCCTCGCTTCATACTCGTCGCCAAACCCACTGGCTCCATGTCATCTACAAGACCCTGCTAGGTAAAGTCCCCCCTTATCTCAGCTCGCTGGTCACCATAGCATCTCCCACCTGTAGCACACGCTCTAGCAGGTATATCTCTCTAGTCACCCCCAAAACAATTCTTTCTTTGGCCGCCTCTCCTTCCAGTTCTCTGCTGCCAATGACTGGAACGAACTACAAAAATCTCTGAAACTGGAAACACTTCTCCCTCACTAGCTTTAAGCACCAACTGTCAGAGCAGCTCACAGATTACTGCACCTGTACATAGCCCACCTATAATTTAGCCCAAACAACTACCTCTTTCCCTACTGTATTTAATTTATTTATTTTGCTCCTTTGCACCTCATTAATTTTATTTCTACTTTGCACATTCTTCCATTGCAAATCTACCATTCCAGTGTTTTACTTACTATATTGTATTTACCTTGCCACCATGGCCTTTTTTGCCTTTACCTCCCTTATCTCACCTCATTTGCTCACATCGTATATAGACTTGTTTATACTGTATTATTGACTGTATGTTTGTTTTACTCCATGTGTAACTCTGTGTTGTTGTATGTGTCGAACTGCTTTGCTTTATCTTGGCCAGGTCGCAATTGTAAATGAGAACTTGTTCTCAACTTGCCTACCTGGTTAAATAAAGGTGTTCTCAACTTGCCTACCTGGTTAAATAAAGGTGTTCTCAACTAGCCTACCTGGTTAAATAAAGGTGGAATAAATAAATAAAATAACAGAATGGTTGTTCCACCTAGTAGTCCATCAAATTGTAACGTTGTTCCACCTAGTAGTCATCACATTGTAACGTTGTTCCTTCTAACAGAATGGCTGTTCCACCTAGTAGTCCATCACATTGTAACGTTGTTCCTTCTAACAGAATGGCTGTTCCACCTAGTAGTCCATCACATTGTAACGTTGTTCCTTCTAACAGAATGGCTGTTCCACCTAGTAGTCCATCACATTGTAACGTTGTTCCTTCTAACAGAATGACTGTTCCACCTAGTAGTCCATCACATTGTAACGTTGTTCCTTCTAACAGAATGACTGTTCCACCTAGTAGTCCATCACATTGTAACGTTGTTCCACCTAGTAGTCATCACATTGTAACGTTGTTCCTTCTAACAGAATGGCTGTTCCACCTAGTAGTCCATCACATTGTAACGTTGTTCCTTCTAACAGAATGGCTGTTCCACCTAGTAGTCCATCACATTGTAACGTTGTTCCTTCTAACAGAATGACTGTTCCACCTAGTAGTCCATCACATTGTAACGTTGTTCCTTCTAACAGAATGACTGTTCCACCTAGTAGTCCATCACATTGTAACGTTGTTCCTTCTAACAGAATGACTGTTCCACCTAGTAGTCCATCACATTGAAACGTTGTTCCTTCTAACAGAATGGCTGTTCCACCTAGTAGTCCATCACATTGTAACGTTGTTCCTTCTAACAGAATGGCTGTTCCACCTAGTAGTCCATCACATTGTAACGTTGTTCCTTCTAACAGAATGACTGTTCCACCTAGTAGTCCATCACATTGTAACGTTGTTCCTTCTAACAGAATGACTGTTCCACCTAGTAGTCCATCACATTGTAACGTTGTTCCTTCTAACAGAATGGCTGTTCCACCTAGTAGTCCATCACATTGTAACGTTGTTCCTTCAACCAATGTTCTCTTATCAGACACTGAAGAAGAAGAAACCAAAAAGCCCTTTCATGGTTTTAGAACGGTTGTCCAAAGAAGAACAACTTTGGTGGTTGAAAGACATCAGACATCTGAAGTCAACAGCTCTCTGTGATTGTAGTCATCAAACATGGAGTCAGTCAACAGCTCTCTGTGATTGTAGTCATCAAACATGGAGTCAGTCAACAGCTCTCTGTGATTGTAGTCATCAAACATGGAGTCAGTCAACAGCTCTCTGTGATTGTAGTCATCAAACATGGAGTCAGTCAACAGCTCTCTGTGATTGTAGTCATCAAACATGGAGTCAGTCAACAGCTCTCTGTGATTGTAAAGTCATCAAACATGGAGTCAGTCAACAGCTCTCTGTGATTGTAAAGTCATCAAACATGGAGTCAGTCAACAGCTCTCTGTGATTGTAAAGTCATCAGACATGGAGTCAGTCAACAGCTCTCTGTGATTGTAAAGTCATCAAACATGGAGTCAGTCAACAGCTTATTCTTCTCAGTCCAACAGCCAAAATGATCAATATCATATCTTTATCAATCAATATGACTTAAGTTAACGCAAACAGCAGCAGGCATGGCAGGGAGATTCCGATTCAGGGGCGGGGTTTAGGCTAGGTAGCCAGCTGTCTGTCTGTCATCGGAAGACCAGCGTGGAGGCCTTGAGACAGGTGAAGGAGGCAGTGAGACAGGTGAAGAAGAGAGAAACAGACAGGTAGATCTGCGATGCATCTCCACACTCCTTGGCGTTTTCCTGAAATCAATCGTTATCACACAGTTACAGCCAGTGGTATAATGAAAACGTGTTATTACACAAGGAGAAGTGCTAACCTTTCTTCTTCTTGGTCCTCCCATCACATGAAATAATTGTGAAAACTATAATAGTTTGTTTTGTTGTTTATCCTTCATTTAACTAGGCAAGTCAGGAACAGTGGGTTAATAACGTGTTCAATCCATTTGGTTGATTTAAAAATACAGTTTATAAAATAACCCTCCAGCATCACTACTCTGGACGGCTCTGACTTAGAATATGTGGATAACTACAAATACCTAGGTGTCTGGTTAGACTGTAAACTCTCCTTCCAGACTCACATTAAGCATCTCCAATCCAAAATTAAATCTAGAATCGGCTTCCTAGTTCGCAACAAAGCATCCTTCACTCATGCTGCCAAACATACCCTCGTAAAACTGACCATCCAACCGATCCTCGACTTCGGCGATGTCATTTATAAAATAGCCTCCAACCCTCTACTCAACAAATTGGAGGCGGTCTATCACAGTGCCATCCGTTTTGTCACCAGAGCCCCACCCTACCCACCACTGCGACCTGTATGCTCTCGTTGGCTGGCCCTCGCTTCACTCTCGTCGCCAAACCCACTGGCTCCAGGTCATCTACAAGTCTCTGCTAGGTCAAGCCCCACCTTATCTCAGCTCACTGGTCACCATAGCAGCACCCACCTGTAGCACGCGCTCCAGCAGGTATATCTCTCTGGTCACCCCCAAAGCCAATTCATCCTTTCCTTCCAGGTCTCTGCAGTCAATGACTGGAACGAACTACAAAAATCACTGAAGCTAAAGACTCATATCTCCCTCACTAGCTTTAAGCACCAACTGTCAGAGCAGCTCACAGATCACTGCACCTGTACATAACAAATCTGTAAACAGCCCATCCATCTACCTCCTCCCCATACTGTATTCATCTTGCTTCTTTGCACCCCAGTACCTCTACTTGCACATTCATCTTCTGCACATCTACCAGTCCAGTGTTTAATTGCCCTATTGTAATTACTTCGCCACCATGGCCTATTTACTGCCTTATCTCCCTTATCTTACCTCATTTACACTCACTGTATATATAATTTGTTTTCCTTTTCTACTGTAATATTGACTGTGTTTATTCCATGTGTAACTCTGTGTTGTTGTATGTGTCGAACTGCTTTGCTTTATCTTGGCCAGGTAGCAGTTGAAAAATGAGAACTTGTTCTCAACTAGCCTACCTGGTTAAATAAAGGTGAAAAATATATATTTATATATATCTCTAATACCAATTATTCACACTAATGTTGGGTTTCTGTAATAAAAATATCCTGTGTTCTGTTTCAATTTCTGGATTCCGTCTGAGTTTTCCTCATTGGGGAAATCATGGGGCCCTACAAGCCCTTATGTGAGTTACAATGAAAACACACAGACATTTCAATATATTGACTTACCTTGTCAATGTATTCTGGAAAATATGGTCTGTCCAGTACTCAGGAACGTCTGAACACCTATACCTAAAGAAGAGAAGTTGTATTAAAACCTATGACAATGTCAGGAAAATAACACTCAAAGGACTTCAGCTTTAGATAGCTAACGTAAACTCACGTAAACTCGTACATCGCCTTGGTCCGTACAATTGCCCTTATTTTAGCGCCCCAAAAACGTAATACTTCCAGATCGACTGTAATGTCAATACCATTGTAAAGCACAATTTCTCCCCTTTCCAACAGAATAAATGACATGACCTAAACACTGCCCGTTTCTGCATAATTCAAGCAGGCAATGAGCCCCGTCGGGTCTTTTTAAAAATGGCGGGTGGGGAAGCGAAACTAATGCGTGAGAAGGAGAGGATATGTGATATGTGTGGGAAAATTGCTTTTTTCACTCGATCTGTCCAACTTATTACCTTATCGCCTCTAAAATGTAAATAAAACACTATAAAGAGTTTATATAATGTGTCATTACATACCTATTTGAAGGTTTGTGTCGAGTTTTAATTGGATTTTTAGGGCGGTGCTAAAGTGATCTTAGAAGTAAACAGCGGCTTTGAGAATGATGATCGCATGCAATGATGACGGAAAAAAATGACTAGGTATCCCCCCTACTGTCCATTTCTTGTTTTTAGAGGATGATAGAAGTGCTACACCTGGTGGAGAGAGATGGTAAGACAGAAATTGTTGATTTATGCATGCTGTACGTTATGACATGACAGATCAAGATGTAACAGAGGGTCCATTTTTTTCAACTTTTCTCCAATACTAGAGAGCCATTACGATGTTGATCAACGCTTGAATAGAAACCTAGTCAGGTTTTGACTTAGTTTTCTTTCTAGCCTCGTTTGAATGTCGCGGTTGCGCAAGTTTGTACGGAATGGGGTGAGTTTACATTAGCTTGCCTAGCAGGCAAACATTACCTTGCAGGGGCACATGTGTTCAGCTCTACTGTAATGTTGTTGACTGATGCATTTTTTGTAAGCTAGGTAGCTAATATGTTACATAACTATTTCGGTTCATATAAAACATACACAAAAATGACAAAAGTTATAAACAGCACTGAGGCAAGTAAATGCACTGCTAACTTACTAGCTAGTAGCATGCCCACCACTAGTTAACTATACAGACATCATGGAAGTCAACTAGCTAGTAGCATGCCCACCAGTAGCTAACTATACAGACATCATGGAAGTTAACTAGTTAGTAGCATGCCCACCAGTAGCTAACTATACAGACATCATGGAAGTCAACTTGTTAGTAGCATGCCCACCACTAGTTAACTATACAGACATCATGGAAGTCAACTAGCTAGTAGCATGCCCACCACTAGCTAACTATACAGACATCATGGAAGTTAACTAGCTAGTTTATCAACGTGCAAATATATAACTTACTCTGACAATATAACTAGCTAAAGGCTTTTCGTACTTGAAGAATATTATTTAACGAATATTTTTTGACATTTCGTTGAAAATATGTGTAAATAAATCCAAACTACATTCCAAGTGATAGTTTGGTCGTTACCTGCCACATGGCCTTTCCAGAGGAGAAAGATCAAGACGACGTCTGTTGAAACGTTCCAAGCACAACTGACGTTCATAACTAGATCTGGCATGTCAGTCCAACACAATAATGATCATTTCAACATCATATTTTTAAGTTGTTGGTTGTTATTTAGAAATATTCGTTTAAAATTTAGCAGCATATTACCTTGGATTATTTTTCAACACATATAAATTAAGGACTATAATCGAAAATGTGTTCAAAAGCAGAAACCTATTATTTTTAGTAAAAGAATCACTTGATTTTCTTTTGCAATATTTACTATGCCGGTGGTTAATTTTTTACAGAGTATAACGATTATGAATTCGGAGGACAGAAAATATTAAATATTGTAACGACCCACACACAGTGTGTTATGTGTCAGGCTATTAGTTGGTTGTGTTCGCGGGCTTCGACATGCCAATCAACCTGCTATCTGCCAATCACGGGAATGCCTGGAACGTTCTGATGCCGGGCTTCCTGGTGGTTGGTGGAGAGGCGTGGAGGGGGGTTGGGCAGGGAGCATTGGAAGATAAGACCAGGTTTAGACGTTGTTCTCTCTCTTATGTCTGGCTTTCACAAGAGAAGGTCACGGTTGGTTTATAAGGTATCCTTCATTTATTTGTCGTGGGCTGCGGCCAAACAGTAGCCTGTGTGAAGTTGGGTTAATAAACCGTACATTCGTAAACTCAACCCTCTGTCTAGACAATTGTTCCTTAATGATCTAGTCAGGTCATTACAATATTAAAACATTAGACCTCTCACTAAAGTCATCAGTCATACAAAAGTTATACTTAAATCCAAACTGGTTCTCTAGTAAATTGGTAGGAATGTCTCATCCTATGTTCAAGAATGGCCTTTTCCCCTTTATTCAGATTACACCTGCTCACTTTCGGTTGTTTGAAAAGGAAATAATCTCCATAAATTCGTTCTTTTTTAAACAAGCCTTAGAAAATAGGTTGTAATTTCAGTTTAATCCACCTAAAAAGACAGAACAAATAATACAACAAATAGTGGTTCAACTTAAATACTAATTGTTAAAAAAATATTTTAAAAAACGAAAAAATGTTTAAAAAAAGGTATAATTTCAGTGAATGATATCATAAATAGGACTGGTGGAGTTGTCACACATGCATCTAACACAGACATATGGAAATGTATGCTCTACCCAAAATTACAACCAACTAATTGCAGCATTACTACAAAAATGGAAGAGGCAAGTAGAAGGTGAAAAAGTAAGGAACTTGTATGTCGGACCTGTATTAAATAACGTAAATGGTTAAAGAAAAGTGTGATAAATAAAAACATTTACCAATTTAATTGAAGGACCAAAAAACTGACAGCTGTGCCATATAAAATGGCAAAATAGTTGGGAAGAGATTTTCGATGAACCCATTCCATGGCACATGGTTTATGAATTGATACGCAAAACAACCGCGGATTCAAAACTTAGAATTTTTCTATTTAAATTACTATACAAAATTATTGCAACCAGTCGAATGTTATATATATATATATATGGTGGGATACAGTCTTCCCAGCTTTGCAGATTTTACTGTGAGGAGGCAGAGTCATTAGGTCATTTATTTTGGTATTGTCTATATGTAGCTCGTTTTTGGTCACAGGTCCAGGAATGGCTGAAGAATTGAAACTAACGCTGCAGATAGCAATACTGGGTGATTTGAAAAGCCATAGTCAATCAATCAATAATATAATTATTATTTTAGCAACATTTTTTAATTTACAATCTGTAGAAGCTATGAGAATAGAAAGGAGCACAGGTGAAAAATATATGGCAAATAGAAATCCAAAATGGATGGTGTTGAGAGATCGATGGGAGGGGTTGGATGGAGCTGAAGGGTGGGACTAATAACAAGATAACCAATGTAAAACATACGGGTCTGTAAAATGTATAAAGGTTCAGAAATGTTGTGAAATAGCACAGTTACAAATAGAAATCAAACAGGATGGACATCAGAAATAGAGGAAGAACTAAAAACAAACTAAATATAACTATTGTAAAATAGATTGTGTCTGTAAAATGTGTGTAAGATGTATAAACTGAAGGTAGAAGCCTAAGTGTTATTGTTTATTAGTTTACACCAATTGGGGGAAGGGTGGTAGGGTTTGGGGAGAATAATAAAGGTATATAATAAAAAAGTATGTATATCTATATAGGTATGAATATGTGTATGTTTATATATATATATATATTTACCCCCAAAATATATGGGGGATTGGAAATGATGCAGACAATTACATTGATGGAAGCAACAATCTCTCCACAATAATAAGCTGATCGTCCCGCTTAAAAAAAAAAGTTTTTTAAAGAGTGTGCAAAGCTGTCATCAAGGCAAAGGACACAAGGACATTCAGAGACAAGTCCCGAAGCCACTCCTGCTTTGTTTTGGCTGTGTGATTAGGTTCATTGTCCTGTTGGAAGGTGTTCCTTCGCCCCAGTCTGAGGTCCTGAGCGATCTGGAGCAGGTTTTCATCAAGGATCTTTCTGTACTTTGCTCTGTTCATCTTTCCCTCGATTCTAACTAGTCTCACAGGCCCTGCCCCTGAAAAACATCCCAACAGCATGATGTTGCCACCATCATGTTCAATCTTGGTTTCATCAGACCAGAGAATCTTGTTTCTCATGGTCTGAGAGTCTTTAGGTGCCTTTTGGCAAACTCCAAGCGGTATGTCATGTGTCTCTATTAGAGTCTCTATGGGGGTGCCACAGGGTTCAATTCTTGGACCGACTCTCTTCTCTGTATACATCAATGATGTCGCTCTTGCTGCTGGTGAGTCTCTGATCCACCTCTACGCAGACGACATCATTCTGTATACTTCTGTCCCTTCTTTGGACACTGTGTTAACAACCCTCCAGGCAAGCTTCAATGCCATACAACTCTCCTTCCGTGGCCTCCAATTGCTCTTAAATACAAGTAAAACTAAATGCATGCTCTTCAACCGATCGCTGCCTGCACCTGCCCGCCTGTCCAACATCACTACTCTGGACGGCTCTGACTTAGAATACGTGGACAACTACAAATACCTAGGTGTCTGGTTAGACTGTAAACTCTCCTTCCAGACCCACATCAAACATCTCCAATCCAAAGTTAAATCTATAATTGGCTTCCTATTTCGCAACAAAGCATCCTTGACTCATGCTGCCAAACATACCCTTGTAAAACTGACCATCCTACCAATCCTCAACTTCGGCGATGTCATTTACAAAATAGTCTCCAATACCCTACTCAACAAATTGGATGCAGTCTATCACAGTGCAATCCGTTTTGTCACCAAAGCCCCATATACTACCCACCATTGCGACCTGTACGCTCTCGTTGGCTGGCCCTCGCTTCATACTCGTCGCCAAACCCACTGGCTCCATGTCATCTACAAGACCCTGCTAGGTAAAGTCCCCCCTTATCTCAGCTCACTGGTCACCATAGTGTCACCCACCTGTAGCACGCGCTCCAGCAGGTATATCTCTCTGGTCACCCCCAAAACCAATTCTTTCTTTGGCCGCCTCTCCTTCCAGTTCTCTGCTGCCAATGACTGGAACGAACTACAAAAATCTCTGAAACTGGAAACACTTATCTCCCTCACTAGCTTTAAGCACCAACTGTCAGAGCAGCTCACAGATTACTGCACCTGTACATAGCCCACCTATAATTTAGCCCAAACAACTACCTCTTTCCTTACTGTATTTAATTAATTTATTTAGCTCCTTTGCACCACATTATTTCTATCTCTACTTTGCACATTCTTCCACTGCAAATCTACCATTCCAGTGTTTTACTTGCTAAATTGTATTTACTTTGCCACCATGGCCTTTTTTTTGCCTTTACCTCCCTTATCTCACCTCATTTGCTCACATTGTATATAGACTTGTTTATACTGTATTATTGACTGTATGTTTGTTTTACTCCATGTGTAACTCTGTGTTGTTGTATGTGTTGAACTGCTTTGCTTTATCTTGGCCAGGTCGCAATTGCAAATGAGAACTTGCCTACCTGGTTAAATAAAGGTAAAATAAAATGTATATTTTATTGAGGAGTGGCTTCCGTCTACCCACTCTACCATAAAACCCTTTATTAGTCGGAGTGCTGCAAATATGGTTCTCTTTCTGGAAGGTTCTACCATCTCCACAGATTAACTCAGGAGCGATGGAAACAGGATGCACCCGAGTTCAATTTCGAGTCTCATAGCAAAGAGTCTGAATACTTACGTAAATAATAATAAATAAATAATTTAAAAAAATATTAAATATGAATGAATACGTTCCCGAATGCACCGTAACTGCCTTAATGTTGCTGGACCCCAGGAAGAGTAGCTGCAGCCTTGGCAGAAATGAACGGGGATCCTAAATAGAAAAACAAGTACCAGTTATTTGCCAGGGTTAGAGCTTCCATGTCTGTTCTATTCATTCTTATGGTCAGGCCATAGGGTATTACATTTAAACAAGATAAGCTAAATAAATCAAATAATTATTGAATAAGGAATTGGTTAATAAATGAGAAGGAATTCCCGAAATATTTAAAAAATAACAACATGCAAAAAGAATACAGGCCAAAGCACATCAGCAGTTGTATTTACCCCACCAACACTGCAGAAGGCCGATCCACTATTAGACTATATTTCTCTATATCAACATGTGTAAATCCAACACTTGAACACTGAGCCCAACCTCCAGTATGTTACGATAATATTTATGTTCATTTTAAAGTAGGCCAATCCGAAAGTGGCGTCAGGTCTCCATGTCGGATTCCTCCAGTCCGCGCCTTCGTGTCAGCTGAACTGCGCTCCTGTCTTCACCCCACTGTCAGCTACAAGACAAACATGACATATAAAACGTGTGGTGCCCACAGAATAGATATATCTAGTCGAGGGAGATGAACACAGGAAAGAGTAAGACGCGTATGCAGAAGATGGCTGTTGGATTATTTTATATAAAACGGCAAAACAGTCTTTATGGTCGCAGGTTCCTCATATAGAAGTAACCTTCTCTACAGTATTGGGACAAATATACCTCGTCCAAAGTGTTGGATAGTTTATTGACTCACTAAAGTGGTTCGTTGTCAAACTTTACTATGTGGGAGCGAATCTACTTTTACGCATCATTGATTTGATGCGTTTTCGTAATTGTTAGTCTCGTCCATAAATGATGTCAGTACACTTAAGCTGATTTATTAGAAATTGCTTCACTAATTCAGTCATTCATTGATGGTTTGATTGTCTGATTGATTAATACACTTCGTTGACATATTAAACTACAGGGGCAGCCATGACAGGAAGGTTGATGCTTGGCATTGTTGCGTCACAATATAAAATGCCTCTGATGACGTAATGATCAAACACCAAGCTGCCACTGGTGAAATGAGGATCATTAGCTGATTGAACTGCAAGGTGAACGGTAAGTACACCTGTCTGTCTGTTTATCAGATAAATGAGGGGATAGACAGTTTTATTGAGCACCAGTTATATCTAAGCTATTAGAAATGAATTGAACAAACTTGTTACATTTTAATGAATATATCTTGTCCCAAATAATTATTTCAACTCAGAACTGAAAGTGATGAAATTAGATGAGACATTAAAATATTTTTAAAAATTTCCCCAAATACTAAACAAAGATGTTTCTGTGGCTCTCTTTTTTAGAGAGTTTAATTGTTCTGAAAGCCACTTCCTATTCCAAGTATACAAGACTAGAAGGAGCATTCTGATTAGAATCCTGCAGACCAGTGAATAATGAATAGGAGGCCCAACCTGAATGGGTCTGGAGGACCAAGGTCCATCGGTGTTCCGCTACTCTGTCCTTCTAACAGAGTGCTGCTGGAGAGAGAAGAGGTCAGCCAGGCCCCAGTGATGGCCTCCTCTTTCAGGCCCTCAGCGTTCCCCTCCCTGCATGTTGTACCTCGTGCTCCCCATCCTGACGAAATCAGGCCCAAGAGGCCCACAGCTGCCCACAGAGAGAGGAGAGACCTCCAGTCCCTGGTACCTGTCCAGGATGGATGTCATGAGTCTCCCGGTTGGTTTAACAGCAGCAACTCCCAGCTACCTGCCAAAACCAACAGACGCAGGCGCAACAAGGCGCTCTCCTTCACTGAGGTTCTGAAGAACTACAAGCTTCTGCCTGATTCCCGGCCCAACAGCCCAGAGAGCCTGTACCAGCCTGAGACAATGATACCTAGAATCCCTGTCAGCATCAGTAGACCTGATGTGAGGCCTAGCAACCCTCGACGCCCCACTAGACGGCCTGTTAGACCAACTGGCCTGGTCCAGCCTGATGAACAGCCTTCCAGACCTGAGGGGAGGCCTAGCAACACTCTGGGCCCCACTAGACGGCCTGTTAGACCAACTGGCCTGGTCCAGCCTGATGAACAGCCTTCCAGACCTGAGGGGAGGCCTAGCAACCCTCAACGCCCCACTAGACGGCCTGTTAGACCAACTGGCCTGGTCCAGCCTGATGAACAGCCTTCCAGACCTGAGGGGAGGCCTAGCAACCCTCGGCCCACCAATAGACGGCCTGTTAGCCCAGTTGGCCTGGTCCAACCTGATGTACAGCCATCCAGACCTGAGGGGAGGCCTAGCAACCCTCGGCCCACCAATAGACGGCCTGTTAGCCCAGTTGGCCTGGTCCAGCATGATGTACAGCCTTCCAAACCTGAGGGGAGGCCTAGCAACCCTGTGGGCCCCACTAGACGGCCTGTTAGACCAGTTGGCCTGGTCCAGCATGATATTCAGCCTTCCAGACCTGAGGGGAGGCCTAGCAACACTCTGGGCCCCACTAGACGGCCTGTTAGACCAGTCGGCCTGGTCCAGCATGATATTCAGCCTTCCAGACCTGAGGGGAGGCCTAGCAACACTCTGGGCCCCACTAGACGGCCTGTTAGCCCAGTCGGCCTGGTCCAGCATGATGTACAGCCTTCCAAACCTGAGGGGAGGCCTAGCAACCCTGTGGGCCCTACTAGACGGCCTCCTGTTAGACCAACTGGCCTGGTCCAGCATGACGTTCAGCCTTCCAGACCTGAGGGAAGGCCTAGCAACACTCGACGGACCACTAGGAGAAAAGTGAAGCCCAGTAATCCTGTGTGTCCCGTTATTCTTGAGTCCCGTCCTACCTGTCCTGTGAGCATCACTACCCGCACTGTGGACCTGGTCCAGCCTGAGTCCCGTCCTACCTGCCCTCTGACCCTGGAGGAGCCGGCCCTTTCAGAGTCATGCAGATTCAGCAACAATGTGTTTGTTCTCTCCATGCCGAAAGCTGCCCAGCCAGAGGAGGCTGCCAGAGGGAGCAGCAGCCCACCCAGGGACATCATCAGGCCCGAGGCCTTCGTCCAGACAGGACCCCTGCTGGCCAGGAGAGCCCAGAGGGATGCTCCTCCTCCAAAGAAGGTCCCCAAACCCCCGGTGGCCCCCCGGCCCAAACTGCTGCCCTCCCTGGGCCAGGGCAACGTGTCCCTTGTCAGTGCCAACGCCTGGGATGAAAAGCCCAAGAAGAAGAGAAAGAAAGGTTAGCACTTCTCTTTGTGCAATGACACATTCTGTCTATGAATATATTGTCAATATTGTATAATGTATGTTGTTTGCTGATGTACAACCAGGAAGATGATTTTAATGTTTTTAAACATTCATAAATGAATTACTAATAAATGAATGTAACCTAATGTAATGTAATTTAAAGGAGTCAGAGTCCAGAGGTCTAGCCTGGGTCTGAGGCATATCCCCCGTGACCTAGAGCTGGCCATGATGAGACCCCGTCTGGTCAAGTCAGCCGTTCCCTCCCAGCAGCCCTACCAGCCGTGGGACGACGAGGACGAGGTGGACATCTACGCCCTGAGGCGAACAGCCTACATGTGTCCCATGTACGACCAGGAGGAGAGCAGCGTCAGGGGCAACAAGAGGGTGTCAGTGGAGGACCTGGACAACATTCCTTTCAGAAGGAAGATCACCTTGTGTTATTTCATGGGGGGTCGCAGGGTCATGCTGCCAAAAGACTACTAACCCCACCCCCTTCAATTTCCACAACAACCCCCCTTTGTCCCTGACAGCGACGAACAGGACACACACAGAGAGACAGAGTGGACACCAACAGGGCCATCGGAGGGACAGAGACCCTCTCAGTTGAGGTTAGGAATGTCAGCTACTAAAAGACTTCTATAGACCATCTCTGTAGCAAGAGAACCTCCAGTGATCAGACTGGACTGTCCTCTGTCTCCCCTCATCTCTGATACACCAGGCTGGACTGTCCTCTGTCTCCCCTCATCTCTGATACACCAGACTGGGCTGTCCTCTGCCACCCTCCCCACTACTCCCCCTAGAGTACCGCTGCACCCTGCCTCCCCTCCTCACTACTCCCCCTAGAGTACCGCTGCTCCCTGCCTCCCCTCCCCACTACTCCCCCTAGAGTACCGCTGCTCCCTGCCTCCCCTCCCCACTACTCCCCCTAGAGTACCGCTGCCCCCTGCCTCCCCTCCCCACTACTCCCCCTAGAGTACCGCTGCACCCTGCCTCCCCTCCCCACTACTCCCCCTAGAGTACCGCTGCACCCTGCCTCCCCTCCCCACTACTCCCCCTAGAGTACCGCTGCACCCTGCCTCCCCTCCCCACTACTCCCCCTAGAGTACCGCTGCACCCTGTCTCCCCTCCCCACTACTCCCCCTAGAGTACCGCTGCACCCTGCCTCCCCTCCCCACTACTCCCCCTAGAGTACCGCTGCACCCTGTCTCCCCTCCCCACTACTCCCCCTAGAGTACCGCTGCACCCTGCCTCCCCTCCCCACTACTCCCCCTAGAGTACCGCTGCACCCTGCCTCCCCTCCCCTCTACTCCCCCTAGAGTACCGCTGCACCCTGCCTCCCCTCCCCACTACTCCCCCTAGAGTACCGCTGCTCCCTGCCTCCCCTCCCCTCTACTCCCCCTAGAGTACCGCTGCACCCTGCCTCCCCTCCCCACTACTCCCCCTAGAGTACCGCTGCACCCTGCCTCCCCTCCCCTCTACTCCCCCTAGAGTACCGCTGCACCCTGCCTCCCCTCCCCACTACTCCCCCTAGAGTACCGCTGCTCCCTGCCTCCCCTCCCCACTACTCCCCCTAGAGTACCGCTGCACCCTGCCTCCCCTCCCCTCCCCACTACTCCCCCTAGAGTACCGCTGCTCCCTGCCTCCCCTCCTCACTACTCCCCCTAGAGTACCGCTGCACCCTGCCTCCCCTCCCCACTACTCCCCCTAGAGTACCGCTGCACCCTGCCTCCCCTCCCCACTACTCCCCCTAGAGTACCGCTGCACCCTGCCTCCCCTCCCAACGACTCCCCCTAGAGTACCGCTGCACCCTGCCTCCCCTCCCCACCACTCCCCCTAGAGTACCGCTGCACCCTGCCTCCCCTCCCCTCCCCACTACTCCCCCTAGAGTACCGCTGCACCCTGCCTCCCCTCCCCACTACTCCCCCTAGAGTACCGCTGCACCCTGCCTCCCCTCCCCACTACTCCCCCTAGAGTACCGCTGCCCCCTGCCTCCCCTCCCCACTACTCCCCCTAGAGTACCGCTGCACCCTGCCTCCCCTCCCCACTACTCCCCCTAGAGTACCGCTGCACCCTGCCTCCCCTCCCCTCCCCACTACTCCCCCTAGAGTACCGCTGCACCCTGCCTCCCCTCCCCTCCCCACTACTCCCCCTAGAGTACCGCTGCACCCTGCCTCCCCTCCCCACTACTCCCCCTAGAGTACCGCTGCACCCTGCCTCCCCTCCCCACTACTCCCCCTAGAGTACCGCTGCACCCTGCCTCCCCTCCCCACTACTCCCCCTAGAGTACCGCTGCCCCCTGCCTCCCCTCCTCACTACTCCCCCTAGAGTACCGCTGCTCCCTGCCTCCCCTCCCCTCCCCACTACTCCCCCTAGAGTACCGCTGCCCCCTGTCTCCCCTCCCCACTACTCCCCCTAGAGTACCG
This sequence comes from Oncorhynchus mykiss, assembly GCF_057628025.1. NCBI lineage: Eukaryota > Metazoa > Chordata > Actinopteri > Salmoniformes > Salmonidae > Oncorhynchus > Oncorhynchus mykiss. The sequence continues at coordinate 2,104,065 of NW_028322095.1, forward strand.
CTGCACCCTGCCTCCCCTCCCCACTACTCCCCCTAGAGTACCGCTGCACCCTGCCTCCCCTCCCCTCTACTCCCCCTAGAGTACCGCTGCACCCTGCCTCCCCTCCCCACTACTCCCCCTAGAGTACCGCTGCTCCCTGCCTCCACTCCCCACTACTCCCCCTAGAGTACCGCTGCTCCCTGCCTCCCCTCCTCACTACTCCCCCTAGAGTACCGCTGCACCCTGCCTCCCCTCCCCACTACTCCCCCTAGAGTACCGCTGCACCCTGCCTCCCCTCCCCACTACTCCCCCTAGAGTACCGCTGCCCCCTGCCTCCCCACTACTCCCCCTAGAGTACCGCTGCCCCCTGCCTCCCCTCCTCACTACTCCCCCTAGAGTACCGCTGCACCCTGCCTCCCCTCCCCACTACTCCCCCTAGAGTACCGCTGCACCCTGCCTCCCCTCCCCACTACTCCCCCTAGAGTACCGCTGCCCCCTGCCTCCCCTCCTCACTACTCCCCCTAGAGTACCGCTGCACCCTGCCTCCCCTCCCCACTACTCCCCCTAGAGTACCGCTGCACCCTGCCTCCCCTCCCCTCCCCACTACTCCCCCTAGAGTACCGCTGCCCCCTGTCTCCCCTCCCCACTACTCCCCCTAGAGTACCGCTGCACCCTGCCTCCCCTCCCCTCCCCACTACTCCCCCTAGAGTACCGCTGCACCCTGCCTCCCCTCCCCACTACTCCCCCTAGAGTACCGCTGCTCCCTGCCTCCCCTCCCCTCCCCACTACTCCCCCTAGAGTACCGCTGCTCCCTGTCTCCCCTCCCCACTACTCCCCCTAGAGTACCGCTGCCCCCTGCCTCCCCTCCCCACTACTCCCCCTAGAGTACCGCTGCTCCCTGCCTCCCCTCCCCACTACTCCCCCTAGAGTACCGCTGCCCCCTGCCTCCCCACTACTCCCCCTAGAGTACCGCTGCTCCCTGCCTCCCCTCCCCACTACTCCCCCTAGAGTACCGCTGCCCCCTGCCTCCCCTCCCCTCCCCACTACTCCCCCTAGAGTACCGCTGCACCCTGTCTCCCCTCCCCACTACTCCCCCTAGAGTACCGCTGCACCCTGCCTCCCCTCCCCACTACTCCCCCTAGAGTACCGCTGCTCCCTGCCTCCCCTCCCCACTACTCCCCCTAGAGTACCGCTGCACCCTGCCTCCCCTCCCCACTACTCCCCCTAGAGTACCGCTGCACCCTGCCTCCCCTCCCCACTACTCCCCCTAGAGTACCGCTGCCCCCTGCCTCCCCTCCCCTCCCCACTACTCCCCCTAGAGTACCGCTGCTCCCTGTCTCCCCTCCCCACTACTCCCCCTAGAGTACCGCTGCACCCTGCCTCCCCTCCCCTCCCCTCCTCACTACTCCCCCTAGAGTACCGCTGCCCCCTGCCTCCCCTCCCCACTACTCCCCCTAGAGTACCGCTGCCCCCTGCCTCCCCTCCCCACTACTCCCCCTAGAGTACCGCTGCACCCTGCCTCCCCTCCCCACTACTCCCCCTAGAGTACCGCTGCTCCCTGCCTCCCCTCCCCACTACTCCCCCTAGAGTACCGCTGCACCCTGCCTCCCCTCCCCACTACTCCCCCTAGAGTACCGCTGCACCCTGCCTCCCCTCCCCACTACTCCCCCTAGAGTACCGCTGCTCCCTGACTCCCCTCCCCACTACTCCCCCTAGAGTACCGCTGCCCCCTGCCTCCCCTCCCCACTACTCCCCCTTAGAGTACCGCTGCACCCTGCCTCCCCTCCCCACTACTCCCCCTAGAGTACCGCTGCCCCCTGCCTCCCCTCCCCACTACTCCCCCTAGAGTACCGCTGCACCCTGCCTCCCCTCCCCACTACTCCCCCTAGAGTACCGCTGCACCCTGTCTCCCCTCCCCACTACTCCCCCTAGAGTACCGCTGCACCCTGCCTCCCCTCCCCACTACTCCCCCTAGAGTACCGCTGCAACCTGCCTCCCCTCCCCTCCCCACTACTCCCCCTAGAGTACCGCTGCCCCCTGCCTCCCCTCCCCTCCCCACTACTCCCCCTAGAGTACCGCTGCACCCTGCCTCCCCTCCCCACTACTCCCCCTAGAGTACCGCTGCCCCCTGCCTCCCCTCCCCACTACTCCCCCTAGAGTACCGCTGCACCCTGCCTCCCCTCCTCACTACTCCCCCTAGAGTACCGCTGCACCCTGCCTCCCCTCCTCACTACTCCCCCTAGAGTACCGCTGCCCCCTGCCTCCCCTCCCCTCCCCACTACTCCCCCTAGAGTACCGCTGCACCCTGCCTCCCCTCCCCTCCCCACTACTCCCCCTAGAGTACCGCTGCACCCTGCCTCCCCTCCCCACTACTCCCCCTAGAGTACCGCTGCCCCCTGTCTCCCCTCACTCCCCTCTGTATCTGTGTCATCTTGGTGGGCTGTTCGTGTGTCTTGTTGTGTTTATTTATTAAATGTCTTGACTTCCAGAACTTTCTTCCTGACTCTCAGTGTACATCGTTACACCTTCACTTTTCCCTGAAGCATTACAGAAATAAAAACAAACCCCTGAAGAAAATACAATCTTTGAGTGTTTTGAGTGAGTTTTGAGTAGAGACACTGATGAATATGTTAATTACACGATGATACAGGGTAAAACATGTCATAACTGACAGGATAAATTACATGGATAAAATTCAACCATCAAAACTGAGAACAACTTTAAAATAAAGGGGAAGTTTATTCATTGTATTATTACTGATCCATTGCAGATTATCCTACATGTCAATCAAACTGTGCTGTGTGAATCATATTGCCTCCTAGACTCTCAGGCCTGTGTTCCAAATGGTTCCCTATTCCCTATAGGCCCTGGTCAAAAGTAGTGCACTACATAGGGTTAAAGGGTACCACGTGGGACACAAGCCAAGCCAGACACACAGAAGACACACAGGACTCAGGACATCACATTACATACATACACATGGGCAACAGCATATTTTATCAACAATACTGCATCATGAGGACAGTTACCACATGATGATATGACATCATTAGAGCATCACTGTCAAAGTGAAAGGGACAGACTGATAAAAAACACCACTTAGAAAATCACTAGACAGTAACATCTGACAGTAGTGTTTAATGTCCAGCAGCAATACTAGTAGTATCCCATCCTATTATTCTCAATGATGCATTTTATACTAATTTCATTCATCACTAAAGGCATTTGAATTAGAAAGAAGAGATTGTCGTGAAAAATATAATAATTTAATGCATGAATTTAGCTAAAAACTATAAACCATCATAAGAGTCTTTGGAGTCAAACAGTAAAACTCAGATGAAAGACACCTTGGAGATCCTGATATCAACACATTGTAACGTTGTTCCTTCTAACAGAATGACTGTTCCACCTAGTAGTCCATCACATTGTAACGTTGTTCCTTCTAACAGAATGACTGTTCCACCTAGTAGTCCAACACATTGTAATGTTGTTCCTTCTAACAGAATGGCTGTTCCACCTAGTAGTCCATCACATTGTAACGTTGTTCCTTCTAACAGAATGACTGTTCCACCTAGTAGTCCATCACATTGTAACGTTGTTCCTTCTAACAGAATGACTGTTCCACCTAGTAGTCCATCACATTGTAACGTTGTTCCTTCTAACAGAATGGCTGTTCCACCTAGTAGTCAATCACATTGTAACGTTGTTCCTTCTAACAGAATGACTGTTCCACCTAGTAGTCCAACACAGAAGTAGGTGGTCAGTAATGGTTCTTGTTTTGCAGTAAGCCAACTAAGTCAACTGGTTCAGTAAGTCTTAGATTGCATATATGATATGTGACTTGAAGGTTTTTCCTGAAGCAGTCCATCCGTTTCCAACAGTGAAAACCCAGCCCACATTTAATAGTAGATACTTGATGTGTTTGTGGTGCGTAGACCAAAGACTGATGAGTTATGAACAGAACAATGTGGAAGTTGAGTCCATTGTGTTCATCCATCCTTCAGCAGCCAGCCAGCCTCCAGTTGATTCATCACCATCCTGCAATGTCATATTTCAACCAGCAGGGGTCACTGATTCTACTATCTGAATTGTATCACTGTTCAAAGATGCCTCTGCCTTATCCAAGGTTCTTCCTCCATTTCATGGCTTAAGGTAAACAGACAACACATGCATGAATCCAGATTATTATTTATCAAAACCATTTATAAAACACATCATCCACAGACTGATAGTCTTCCATGGTCTTATTCCAAAGTCAAGTCCTTTGGAATCGTATTGGAGATACTGGATCTTTCCACGGTCAAATAAAGCTTGTTTCCTTTTGCATAGAAACACTAGAATGTTCTCTTATCAGACACTGAAGAAGAAGAAACCAAAAAGCCCTTTCATGGTTTTAGAACGGTTGTCCAAAGAAGAACAACTTTGAAGGTTGTAAAGTCATCAAACATCTGAAGTCAACATCTCTCTGTGATTGTAAAGACATCAAACATGGAGTCAGTCAACATCTCTCTGTGATTGTAAAGTCATTAAACATGGAGTCAGTCAACATCTCTCTGTGATTGTAAAGTCATCAAACATGGAGTCAGTCAACAGCTCTCTGTGATTGTAAAGTCATCAAACATGGAGTCAGTCAACAGCTCTCTGTGATTGTAAAGACATCAAACATGGAGTCAGTCAACAGCTCTCTGTGATTGTAAAGACATCAAACATGGAGTCAGTCAACAGCTCTCTGTGATTGTAAAGTCATCAAACATGGAGTCAGTCAACAGCTCTCTGTGGTTGTAAAGACATCAAACATGGAGTCAGTCAACAGCTCTCTGTGATTGTAAAGACATCAAACATGGAGTCAGTCAACAGCTCTCTGTGATTGTAAAGTCATCAAACATGGAGTCAGTCAACAGCTCTCTGTGGTTGTAAAGACATCAAACATGGAGTCAGTCAACAGCTTATTCCTCTCAGTCCAACAGCCAAAATGATCAATATCATAACTTAAATCATAGTCATATTGATTGATAAAGATGACGCAAACAGCAGCAGGCATGCTAAGTTCAGGGATTCTGGAACATTCCAGGGAGATACCAATTCAGAGGGGTGGGCGGGGTTTAGGCTAGGTAGCTGTCTGTCTGTCATCGGAAGACCAGCGTGGAGGTCTTGAGACAGGTGAAGGAGGCAGTGAGACAGGTGAAGAAGAGAGAGACAGACAGGTAGATCTGCGATGCATCTCCACACTCCTTGGCGTTTTCCTGAAATCATTTGTTAACACAGTTACAGCCAGTGGTATAATGAAAAGTGTTATTACACAAGGAGAAGTGCTAACCTTTCTTCTTCTTGGTCCTCCCATCACATGAAATAACTGTGAAAACTATGATTTTTTGTTGTTGTTTATCCTTCATTTAACTAGGCAAGTCAGTTAAGAACAAATTCAGATTTTCAATGACGGCCTAGGAACAGTGGGTTAACATGTTCAATCCATTTGGTTGATTTAAAAATACAGTTTATAAAATACCCGTCCAGCATCACTACTCTGGACGGCTCTGACTTAGGTATTTGTAGTTATCCACATATTCTATGTGTCTGGTTAGACTGTAAACTCTCCTTCCAGACTCACATTAAGCATCTCCAATCCAAAATGTAAATCTAGAATCGGCTTCCTATTTCGCAACAAAGCATCCTTCACTTATGCTGCCAAACATACCCTCGTAAAACTGACCATCCAACCGATCGTCGACTTTGGCGATGTCATTTATAAAATAGCCTCCAACCCTCTACTCAACAAATTGGATGCGGTCTATGACAGTGCCATCCGTTTTGTCACCAAAGCCCCATATACTACCCACCACCTCAACCTGTACGCTCTCGTTGGCTGGCCCTCGCTTCACTCTCGTCGCCAAACCCACTGGCTCCAGGTCATCTACAAGTCTCTGCTAGGTCAAGCCCCACCTTATCGCAGCTCACTGGTCACCATAGCAGCACCCACCCGTAGCACGCGCTCCAGCAGGTATATCTCTCTGGTCACCCCCAAAGCCAAGTCATCCTTTGGCTGCCTTTCCTTCCAGTTCTCTGCTGCCAATGACTGGAAGGAACTGCAAAAATCACTGAAGCTGGAGACTCATATCTCCCTTACTAGCTTTAAGCACCAGCTGTCAGAGCAGCTCACAGATCACTGCACATAGCCAATCTAATAAAAATATCCTGTGTATCCTGTCTGAGGGGAACCTGTATTCTGTTTCAATTTCTGGATTCCATAGGATTCAGTCTGAGTTTTCAACATTGGGGAAATCATGGGGCCCTACAAGCCCTTATGTGAGTTACAAAGAAAACACAGACATTTCAATATATTGACATACCTTGTCAATGTATTCTGGAAAATATGGTCTGTCCAGTACTCAGGAACGTCTGAACACCTATACCTAAAGAAGAGAAGTTGTATTAAAATCTATGACAATGTCAGGAAAATAACACTCAAATGACTTCAGCTTTAGATAGCTAACGTAAACTCACGTAAACTCGTACATCGCCTTGGTCCGTACAATTGCCCTTATTTTAGCGCCCCAAAAACATTGTAAAGCACAATTTCTCCCCTTTCCAACAGAATAAATGACATGACCTAAACGCTGCCCGTTTCTGCATAATTCAAGCAGGCAATGAGCTCCGTCGGGTCTTTTTAAAAATGGCGGGTGGGGAAGCGAAGCTAATGCGTGAGAAGGAGAGATGTGTGGGAAAACTGCTTTTTTCCCCACTCGCTGTCCAACTTATCACCTTATCGCCTCTAAAATGTAAATAAAACACTATTAAAGAGTTTATATAACGTGTCATTACATACCTATTGGAAGGTTTGTGTCGAATTTTAATTGGGTTTTTAGGGCGGTGCTAAAGTGATCTTAGAAGTAAACAGCGGCTTTGAGAATGATGATAGAATGCAATGATGACGAAAAATATGACTAGGTATCCCCCACCACTTTCTTGTTTTTAAAGGATGATAGAAGTGCTACACCTGGTGGAGAGAGATTGTAAGACAGAAATAGTTGATTTATGCATGCTGTACGTTATGACATGACAGATCAAGATGTAACAGAGGGTCCATTTTTTCAACTTTTCTCCAATACTAGAGAGCCATTACGATGTTGATCAACGCATGAATAGAAACCTAGTCAGGTTTTGACTTAGTTTTCTTTCTAACTTCGTTTGAATGTCGCGGTTGCGCAAGTTTGTACGGAAGGGGGTGAGTTTACATTAGCTTGCCTAGCAGGCAAACATTACCTTGCAGGGGCACATGTGTTCAGCTCTACTGTAATGTTTGCTGACGATGCATATTGGTAAGCTAGGTAGCTAATATGTTACAATGCTATTTCGGTTCATATGAAACGTACACAAAAATGACAAAAGTTATAAACAGCACTGAGGCACGTAAATGCACTGCTAACTTACTAGTTAGTAGCATGCCCACCACTAGCTAACTAGCTAGTTTATCAACGTGCAAATATATAACTTACTCTGGCGATATAACTAACTAAAGGCTTTTCGTACTTGAATAATATTATTTAACGAATATTTTTTGACATTTCGTTGAAAATATGTGTAAATAAATCCAAACTACATTCCAAGTGATAGTTTGGTCGTTACCTGCCACATGGCCTTTCCAGAGGAGAAAGATCAAGACGACGTCTGTTGAAACGTTCCAAGCACAACTGACGTTCATAACTAGATCTGGCATGTCAGTCCAACACAATAATGATCATTTCAACATCATATTTTTAAGTTGTTGGTTGTTACTTAGAAATATTCGTTTAAAATTTAGCAGCATATTACCTTGGATTCTTTTTCAACACATATAAATTAAGGACTATAATCGAAAATGTGTTCAAAAGCAGAAACCTATTATTTTTAGTAAAAAAATCACTTGATTTTCTTTTGCAATATTTACTAAACCCGTGGGTCATTTTTTACAGAGTATAACGAATATGAATTCGGAGGACAGATATTATTAAATATTGTAGCGACCCAGACAGACAGCTGTGTGTTATGTGTCAGGCTATTAGTTGGTTGTGTTGTACTTACCAGTACCCAGTGTTCGCGGGGTTCGACATGCCAATCAACCTGCTATCTGCCAATCACAGGAATGCCTGGAACATTCTGATGCCGGGCTTCCTGGTGGTTGGTGGAGAGGCGTGGAGGGGGGTTGGGCAGGGAGCGTTGGAAGATAAGACCAGGTTTAGACGTTGTTCTCTCTCTTATGTCTGGCTTTCACAAGAGAAGGTCACGGTTGGTTTATAGGGTATCCTTCATTTATTTGTCGTGGGCTGCGGCCAAACAGTAGCCTGTGGGGAGTTGGGTTAATAAACCGTACATTCGTAAACTCAACTCTCTGTCTGGACAATTGTTCCTTTATGATCTAGTCAGGTCATTACAATATTAGAGCATTGGACCTCTCACTAAAGGCATCAGTCATACAAAAGTTATACTTAAATCCAAACTGGTTCTCTAGTAAATTGGTAGGAATGTCTCATCCTATGTTCAAGAATGGCCTTTTCCCCTTTATTCAGATTACACCTGCTCACTTTCAGTTGTTTGAAAAGGAAATAATCTCCAAAATATCGTTCTTTTTTTAAACAAGCCTTAGAAAATTGGTTGTAATTTCAGTTTAATCCACCTGAAAAGACAGAACATATAATACAATACTAATTTATTAAAAAAACATTTTTTCGAATAAATATTTAAAAAAGGTATAATTTCAGTGAATGACATCATAAATAGGACTGGTGGAGTTGTGTCACACATGCAGCTAACACAGACATGGAAATGTCTGCTCTTCGTAAAATTACAACCAACTAATTGCAGCATTACCACAAAAATGGAAGAGGCAAGTAGAAGGAGGGAAAGTAAGGAACTTGTATGTCGGCCCTGTATTAAAGAACGTAAATGGTTAAAGAAAAGTGTGATAAATAAAAACATTTACCAATTTAATTGAAGGACCAACAAACTGTAATACTGGGTGATTTGAAAAGCCATAGTCAATCAATCAATAATATAATAATTATTTTAGCAACATATTTAATTTACAATCTGTAGAAGCTATGAGAATAGAAAGGAGCACAGGTGAAAAATATATGGCAAATAGAAATCCAAAATGGATGGTGTTGAGAGGTGTTGGGAGGGGTTGGATGGAGCTGAAGGGTGGGACTAATAACAAGATAACCAATGTAAAACATACGGGTCTGTAAAATGTATAAAGGTTCAGAAATGTTGTGAAATAGCACAGTTACAAATAGAAATCAAACTGGATGGACATCAGAAATAGAGGAAGAACTAAAAACAAACTAAATATAACTATTGTAAAATAGATTGTGTCTCTGTACTTTGCTCTGTTCATCTTTCCCTTGATTCTAACTAGTCTCCCAGGCCCTGTTGCTGAAAACATCCCCACAGTATGATGCTGCCACCACCATGTTCAATCTTGGTTTCATCAGACCAGGGAATCTTGTCATGATCTGAGAGTCTTTAGGTGCCTTTTGGCAAACTCCAAGGGGGCTGTCATGTGCCTTTTACAAAGGAGTGGCTTCCGTCTGCCAGCTCCACTATAAAAGCCTGATTAGTGGAGTGCTGAAGATATGGTTCTCTTTCTGGAAGGTTTTCCCATCTGCAGAGAGGAACTCTGGAGCGCAGTCAGTGTAACCATCTGATCTTGGTGACTGACCAAGTCCTTTCTCCCCCGATTGCTCAGTTTGTCCTGGCAGCCAGCTCTAGGAAGGTTCTAAAATGTTTCCATTTAAGAATGATGGAGGCCACTGTGTTCTTTGGCACCTTCAATGCTGCTAAAACGTTTTTCATCCGTTTTAGAATGAAGCTGTAACGTAACAAAATGTTGAAAAAGTCAAGGGGTCTGAATACTTTCCAAATGCACCGTATCTGCCTCAATGTTGCTGGACCCCAGGAAGAGTAGCTGCTGCCTTGGCAAGAATGGATGTGGATCCTAAATAAATATAAATACCAGTCAATTGCCAGGGTTAGAGCTTCCATGTCTGTTCTATTCATTCTTATTTCTATGTTCAGGCCATAGGGTATTACATGTTAACAAGAAAAGCTAAATAAACACACGAATTATTGAAAAAGTAATTGGTTAATATATGAGAAGGAATTCCCGAAAGATTTAAAAAATAACAACGTGCAAAAATAGAGGCCAAAGCACATCAGCAGTTGTATTTACCCCACCAACACTGCAGAAGGACGATCCACTATTAGACTATATTTCTCTATATCAACATGTGTAAATCCAACACTTGAACACTGGGCCCAACCTCCAGTATGTTACGATAATATTTATATTCATTTTAAAGTAGACCAATCAGAAAGTGGCGTCAGGTCTCCATGTCGGATTCCCCCAGTCCGCGCCTTCGTGTCAGCTGAACTGCGCTCCTGTCTTCACCCCACTGTCAGCTACAAGACAAACATGACATATAAAACGTGCCCACAGAATAGATATATCTACTCGAAGGAGATGAACACAGGAAAGATTAAGACGCGTATGCAGAAGATGGCTGTTGGATTATTTTTTATAAAACGGCATAACAGTCTTTATGGTCGCAGGTTCCTCATATATAAGTAGCCTGTCCTACAGTATAGGGACAAATATACCTCGTCCAAAGTCTTGGATAGTTTATTGACCCACTAAAGTGGTTCGTTGTCGAACTTTACTATGTGGGAGCGAATCTACTTTTACGCATCATTGATTTGATGCGTTTTCGTAATTGTTAGTCTCGTCCATAAATTATGTCAGTACACTTAAGCTGATTTATTAGAAATTGCTTCACTAATTCAGTCATTCATTGATTGTCTGATTGATTAATACACTTCGTTGACATATTAAACTACAGGGGCAGCCATGACAGGAAGGTTGATGCTTGGCATTGTTGCGTCACAATATAAAATGCCTCTGATGACGTAATGATCAAACACCAAGCTGCCACTGGTGAAATGAGGATCATTAGCTGATTGAACTGCAAGGTGAACGGTAAGTACGCCCGTCCGCCTGTTTATCGGATAAATGAGGGGATAGACAACAGATTTATTGAGCGCCAGATATAGCTAGGCTTTTAGAAATGAATTGAACAAAGTTGTTAAATTTTAATGAATATATCTTGTCCCAAATAATTATTTCAACTCAGAACTGAATTTGATGATATTAGACAAGAGACTTTAATAACATGAAAAACATTTCCCCAAATACTAAACAAAGTTGTTTCTGTGACTCTCTCTTTATAGAGTTTAATGGTGCTGAAAGCCACTTCCTATTCCAAGTATTCAAGACTAGAAGGAGCATTCTGATTAGAATCCTGCAGACCAGTGAATGATGAATAGGAGGCCCAACCTGAATGGGTCTGGAGGACCAAGGTCCATCGGTGTTCCGCTACTCTGTCCTTCTAACAGAGTGCTGCTGGAGAGAGAAGAGGTCAGCCAGGCCCCAGTGATGGCCTCCTCTTTCAGGCCCTCAGCGTTCCCCTCCCTGCATGTTGTAACTCGTGCTCCCCCTCCTGACGAAATCAGGCCCAAGAGGCCCACAGCTGCCCACAGAAAGAGGAGAGACCTCCAGTCCCTGGTTCCTGTCCAGGCTGGATGTCGTGAGTCTCCCGGTTGGTTTAACAGCAGCAGCTCCCAGCTACCTGCCAAAACCAACAGACGCAGGCGCAACAAGGAGCTTTCCTTCACTGAGGTTCTGAAGAACTACAAGCTTCTGCCTGATTCCCGGCCCAGCAGCCCAGAGAGCCTGTACCAGAATGAGATGATGATACCTAGAATCCCTGTCAGCATCACTAGACCTGAGGGGAGGCCTAGCAACCCTCGGCAACCCACTAGACGGCCTGTTAGACCAGTGGGCCTGGTCCAGCCTGATGTACAGCCTTCCAGACCTGAGGGGAGGCCTAGCAACCCTCTGGGCCCCACTAGACGGCCTGTTAGACCAGTGGGCCTGGTCCAGCCTGATGTACAGCCTTCCAGACCTGAGGGGAGGCCTAGCAACCCTCTGGGCCCCACTAGACGGCCTATTAGACCAGTCGGCCTCGTCCATTATGATATTCAGCCTTCCAGACCTGAGGGGAGGCCTAGCAACCCTGTGGGCCCCAATAGACGGCCTGTTAGCCTCATTGGCCTGGTCCAGCCTGATAAAAAGCCTTCCAGACCTGAGGGGAGGCCTAGCAAACCCTCGGAACACCACTAGGAGAAAAGTGAGGCCCAGTAATCGCGTTTGTCCCGTTATTCTTGAGTCCCGGCCTACCAGTCCTGTGGACGTAGTCCAGTTTGAGTCCCGTCCAACCTGTCCAGCAGTGAGTCTGGTCCAGCCTGAGTCCCGTCCTGCCTGCCCTCTGACCCTGGAGGAGCCGGCCCTTTCAGAGTCATGCAGCTTCAGCAACAATGTGTTTGTTCTCTCCGTGCCGAAAGCTGCCCAGCCAGAGGAGGCTGCCAGAGGGAGCAGCAGCCCACCCAGGGACATCATCAGGCCCGAGGCCTTCGTCCAGACAGGACCCCTGCTGGCCAGGAGAGCCCAGAGGGATGCTCCTCCTCCAAAGAAGGTCCCCAAACCCCCGGTGGCCCCCCGGCCCAAACTGCTGCCCTCCCTGGGCCAGGGCAACGTGTCCCTTGTCAGTGCCAACGCCTGGGATGAAAGGACCAAGAAGAAGAGAAAGAAAGGTCAGCACTTCTCTTTGTGCAATGACACATTTTGTCTATTGATTATATTGTCAATATTGTATAATGTATGTTGTTTGCTGATGTACAACCAGGAAGGTGATTTTAATGTTTTTAAACATTCATAAATGAATTACTAATAAATGAATGTAACCTAATGTAATGTAATTTAAAGGAGTCAGAGTCCAGAGGTCTAGCCTGGGTCTGAGGCATATCCCCCGTGACCTAGAGCTGGCCATGATGAGACCCCGTCTGGCCAAGTCGGCCGTTCCCTCCCAGCAGCCCTACCAGCCGTGGGACGACGAGGACGAGGTGGACATCTACGCCCTGAGGCGAACCGCCTACATGTGCCCCATGTACGACCAGGAGGAGAGCAGCGTCAGGGGCAACAAGAGGGTGGCAGTGGAGGACCTGGACAACATTCCTTTCAGAAGGAAGATCACCTTGTGTTATTTCATGGGGGGTCGCAGGGTCATGCTGCCAAAAGACTACTAACTCCACCCCCCTCAATTTCCACAACAACCCCCCTTTGTCCCTGACAGCGAAGAACAGGACACACACAGAGAGACAGAGTGGACACCAACAGGGCCATCAGAGGAACAGAGACCCTCTCAGTTGAGGTTAGGAATGTCAGCTACTAAAAGGCTTTCTATAGACCATCTCTGTAGCAAGACAACCTCCAGTGATCAGACTGGGCTGTCCTCTGTCTCCCCTCATCACTACTCACCCAAGAGGACCCCTGCACTCTGCCTCCCATCCCCACTACTCCCCCAAGAGGAACGCTGCTCCCTGCCTCCCCTTACCTCTTCTCCCCCTCGAGGACTACAGTCTCTTATCTCTAGATCAGTGTTGGGGTCAGTTCAATGTCAATACAGTCAATTCAGGAAGTAAACTGACATTTTCTCATAGTGGCATTGAGGAAAATTGGAATTGGACTTTCAGTTTACTTCCTGAAATGTAAAGGAATTGACCCCAACCCTGATCTAAATAAACTACTAGATCTCTATGATGACAGAGTCTCAGACAGAAAGACAACAATCCTGTTACTGTCCAGGACCTTGTCTTTACATTTCCCTGAAGCATTACAGGAATAAAAACAAAGTGTTGAAGAAAATACAATCTTTGGAGTTTTGAGAGGCTGTTTCACCTAGTAGTCCATCACATTGTAACGTTGTTCCTTCTAACAGAATGGCTGTTCCACCTAGTAGTCCATCACATTGTAACGTTGTTCCTTCTAACAGAATGGCTGTTCCACCTAGTAGTCCATCACATTGTAACGTTGTTCCTTCTAACAGAATGACTGTCCACCTAGTAGTCCATCACATTGTAACGTTGTTCCTTCTAACAGAATGGCTGTTCCACCTAGTAGTCCATCACATTGTAACGTTGTTCCTTCTAACAGAATGACTGTCCACCTAGTAGTCCATCACATTGTAACGTTGTTCCTTCTAACAGAATGCCTGTTTCACCTAGTAGTCCATCACATTGTAACGTTGTTCCTTCTAACAGAATGACTGTTCCACCTAGTAGTCCATCACATTGTAACGTTGTTCCTTCTAACAGAATGACTGTTTCACCTAGTAGTCCATCACATTGTAACGTTGTTCCTTCTAACAGAATGGCTGTTCCACCTAGTAGTCCAACACATTGTAACGTTGTTCCTTCTAACAGAATGGCTGTTCCACCTAGTAGTCCATCACATTGTAACGTTGTTCCTTCTAACAGAAGGACTGTTCCACCTAGTAGTCCATCACATTGTAACGTTGTTCCTTCAACAGAATGGCTGTTTCACCTAGTAGTCCAACACAGAAGTAGATGGTCAGTAATGGTTCTTGTTTTGCAGTAAGCCAACTAAGTCAACTGGTTTAGTAAGTCTTAGATTGCATATATGATATGTGACTTGAAGGTTTTTCCTGAAACAGTCCATCCATTTCCAACAGTGAAAACCCAGCCCACATTTAATAGTAGATACTTGATGTGTTTGTGGTGTGTAGACCAAAGACTGATGAGTTATGAACAGAACAATGTGGAAGTTGAGTCCATTGTGTTCATCCATCCTTCAGCAGCCAGCCAGCCTCCAGTTGATTCATCATCATCCTGCAATGTCATATTTCAACCAGCAGGGGTCACTGATTCTACTATCTGAATTGTATCACTGTTCAAAGATGAAACTGCCTTATTCAAGGTTCTTCCTCCATTTCATGGCTTAAGGTAAACAGACAACACATGCATGAATCCAGAGTATTATTTTATCAAAACCATTTATAAAACACATCATCCACAGACTGATAGTCTTCCATGGTCTTATTGCAATGTCAAGTCCTTTAGAATCGTATTGGAGATACTGGATCTGTCCAAGGTCAAATAAAGCTTGTTTCCTTTTGCATAGAAACACTAGAATGTTCTCTTATCAGACACTGAAGAAGAAGAAACCAAAAAGCCCTTTCATGGTTTTAGAACGGTTGTCCAAAGAAGAACAACTTTGGTGATTGTAAAGTCATCAAACATGGAGTCAGTCAACATCTCTCTGTGATTGTAAAGACATCAAACATGGAGTCAGTCAACATCTCTCTGTGATTGTAAAGTCATCAGACATGGAGTCAGTCAACATCTCTCTGTGATTGTAAAGTCATCAAACATGGAGTCAGTCAACAGCTCTCTGTGATTGTAAAGTCATCAAACATGGAGTCAGTCAACAGCTCTCTGTGATTGTAAAGTCATCAAACATGGAGTCAGTCAACATCTCTCTGTGGTTGTAAAGTCATCAAACATGGAGTCAGTCAACAGCTCTCTGTGATTGTAAAGTCATCAGACATGGAGTCAGTCAACAGCTCTCTGTGATTGTAAAGTCATCAGACATGGAGTCAGTCAACAGCTCTCAGTGATTGTAAAGTCATCAGACATGGAGTCAGTCAACAGCTCTCTGTGATTGTAAAGACATCAGACATGGAGTCAGTCAACAGCTCTCTGTGATTGTAAAGACATCAAACATGGAGTCAGTCAACAGCTCTCTGTGATTGTAAAGTCATCAAACATGGAGTCAGTCAACAGCTCTCTGTGATTGTAAAGACATCAAACATGGAGTCAGTCAACAGCTCTCTGTGATTGTAAAGTCATCAAACATGGAGTCAGTCAACAGCTCTCTGTGATTGTAAAGACATCAAACATGGAGACAGTCAACAGCTCTCTGTGATTGTAAAGACATCAGACATGGAGTCAGTCAACAGCTCTCTGTGATTGTAAAGACATCAAACATGGAGTCAGTCAACAGCTCTCTGTGATTGTAAAGACATCAAACATGGAGTCAGTCAACAGCTCTCTGTGATTGTAAAGTCATCAAACATGGAGTCAGTCAACAGCTCTCTGTGATTGTAAAGACATCAAACATGGAGACAGTCAACAGCTCTCTGTGATTGTAAAGACATCAGACATGGAGTCAGTCAACAGCTCTCTGTGATTGTAAAGACATCAAACATGGAGTCAGTCAACAGCTCTCTGTGATTGTAAAGACATCAAACATGGAGTCAGTCAACAGCTCTCTGTGATTGTAAAGCCATCAGACATGGAGTCAGTCAACAGCTTATTCCTCTCAGTCCAACAGCCAAAATGATCAATATCATAACTTAAATCATAGTCATATTGATTGATAAGGATAACGCAAACAGCAGCAGGCATGCTAAGTTCAGGCATTCTGGAACATTCCAGGGAGATACCGATTCAGAGGGGGCGGGGTTTAGGCTAGGTAGCTGTCTGTCTGTCATCGGAAGACCAGCGTGGAGGTCTTGAGACAGGTGAAGGAGGCAGTGAGACAGGTGAAGAAGAGAGAAACAGACAGGTAGATCTGAGATGCATCTCCACACTCCTTGGCGTTTTCCTGAAATAATTTGTTAACACACAGTTACAGCCAGTGGTATAATGAAAAGTGTTATTACACAAGGAGAAGTGCTAACCTTTCTTCTTCTTGGTCCTCCCATCACATGAAATAACTGTGAAAACTATGATTTTTGTTGTTGTTTATCCTTCATTTAACTAGGCAAGTCAGTTAAGAACAAATTCAGATTTTCAATGACGGCCTAGGAACAGTGGGTTAACATGTTCAATCCATTTGGTTGATTTAAAAATACAGTTTATAAAATACCCGTCCAGCATCACTACTCTGGACGGCTCTGACTTAGGTATTTGTAGTTATCCACATATTCTATGTGTCTGGTTAGACTGTAAACTCTCCTTCCAGACTCACATTAAGCATCTCCAATCCAAAATGTAAATCTAGAATCGGCTTCCTATTTCGCAACAAAGCATCCTTCACTTATGCTGCCAAACATACCCTCGTAAAACTGACCATCCAACCGATCGTCGACTTCGGCGATGTCATTTATAAAATAGCCTCCAACCCTCTACTCAACAAATTGGATGCGGTCTATCACAGTGCCATCCGTTTTGTCACCAAAGCCCCATATACTACCCACCACCTCAACCTGTACGCTCTCGTTGGCTGGCCCTCGCTTCACTCTCGTCGCCAAACCCACTGGCTCCAGGTAATCTACAAGTCTCTGCTAGGTCAAGCCCCACCTTATCGCAGCTCACTGGTCACCATAGCAGCACCCACCCGTAGCACGCGCTCCAGCAGGTATATCTCACTGGTCATCATAGCAGCACCCACCCGTAGCACGCGCTCCAGCAGGTATATCTCACTGGTCATCATAGCAACACCCACCCGTAGCACGCGCTCCGACAGGTATATTTCACTGGTCATCCCCAAAGCCAAGTCATCCTTTGGCCGCCTTTCCTTCCAGTTCTCTGCTGCCAATGACTGGAACTGCAAAAATCACTGAAGCTGGAGACTCATATCTCCCTTACTAGCTTTAAGCACCAGCTGTCAGAGCAGCTCACAGATCACTGCACATAGCCAATCTAATAAAAATATCCTGTGTATCCTGTCTGAGGGGAACCTGTATTCTGTTTCAATTTCTGGATTCCATAGGATTCAGTCTGAGTTTTCCTCATTGGGGAAATCATGGGGCCCTACAAGCCCTTATGTGAGTTACAAAGAAAACACACAGACATTTCAATATATTGACATACCTTGTCAATGCATTCTGGAAAATATGGTCTGTCCAGTACTCAGGAACATCTGAACACCTATACCTAAAGAAGAGAAGTTGTATTAAAACCTATGACAATGTCAGGAAAATAACACTCAAATGACTTCAGCTTTAGATAGCTAACGTAAACTCACGTAAACTCGTACATCGCCTTGGTCCGTACAATTGCCCTTATTTTAGCGCCCCAAAAACGTAATACTTCCAGATCAACTGTAATGTCAATACCATTGTAAAGCACAATTTCTCCCCTTTCCAACAGAATAAATGACATGACCTAAACGCTGCCCGTTTCTGCATAATTCAAGCAGGCAATGAGCTCTGTCGGGTCTTTTTAAAAATGGCGGGTGGGGAAGCGAAGCTAATGCGTGAGAAGGAGAGATGTTGAGTGGGAAAACTGCTTTTTTCCCCACTCGCTGTCCAACTTATCACCTTATCGCCTCTAAAATGTAAATAAAACACTATTAAAGAGTTTATATAATGTGTCATTACATACTTATTTGAAGGTTTGTGTCGAATTTTAATTGGATTTTTAGGGCGGTGCTAAAGTGATCTTAGAAGTAAACAGCGGCTTTGAGAATGATGATCGCATGCAATGACGAAAAAAATGACTAGGTATCCCCCAGTCACTGTCCATTTCTTGTTTTTAAAGGATGATAGAAGTGCTACACCTGGTGGAGAGAGATTGTAAGACAGAAATTGTTGATTTATGCATGCTGTACGTTACGACATGACAGATCAAGATGTAACAGAGGGTCCATTTTTTCAACTTTTCTCCAATACTAGAGAGCCATTACGATGTTGATCAACGCATGAATAGAAACCTAGTCCGGTTTTGACTTAGTTTTCTTTCGAGCTTCGTTTGAATGTCGCGGTTGCGCAAGTTTGTACGGAATGGGGTGAGTTTACATTAGCTTGCCTAGCAGGCAAACATTACCTTGCAGGGGCACATGTGTTCAGCTCTACTGTAATGTTTGCTGACGATGCATTTTGGTAAGCTAGGTAGCTAATATGTTACAATGCTATTTCGGTTCATATGCTATTTCGGTACACAAAAATTACAAAAGTTATAAACAGCACTGAGGCACGTAAATGCACTGCTAACTTACTAGCTAGTAGCATGCCCACCACTAGTTAACTAGCTAGTTTATCAACGTGCAAATATATAACTTACTCTGACAATATAACTAACTAAAGGCTTTTCGTACTTGAAGAATATTATTTAACGAATATTTTTTGACATTTCGTTGAAAATATGTGTAAATAAATCCAAACTACATTCCAAGTGATAGTTTGGTCGTTACCTGCCACATGGCCTTTCCAGAGGAGAAAGATCAAGACGACGTCTGTTGAAATGTTCCAAGCACAACTGACGTTCATAACTAGATCTGGCATGTCAGTCCAACACAATAATGATCATTTCAACATCATATTTTTAAGTTGTTGGTTGTTACTTAGAAATATTCGTTTAAAATTTAGCAGCATATTACCTTGGATTCTTTTTCAACACATATAAATTAAGGACTATAATCGAAAATGTGTTCAAAAGCAGAAACCTATTATTTTTAGTAAAAAAATCACTTGATTTTCTTTTGCAATATTTACTATGCCGGTGGTTAATTTTTTACAGAGTATAACGATTATGAATTCGGAGGACAGAAAATATTAAATATTGTAACGACCCACACACAGTGTGTTATGTGTCAGGCTATTAGTTGGTTGTGTTGTACTTACCAGTACCCAGTGTTCGCGGGGTTCGACATGCCAATCAACCTGCTATCTGCCAATCACGGGAATGCCTGGAACGTTCTGATGCCGGGCTTCCTGGTGGTTGGTGGAGAGGCGTGGAGGGGGGTTGGGCAGGGAGCATTGGAAGTTAAGACCAGGTTTAGCCGTTGTTCTCTCTCTTATGTCTGGCTTTCACAAGAGAAGGTCACGGTTGGTTTATAGGGTATCCTTCATTTATTTGTCGTGGGCTACGGCCAAACAGTAGCCTGTGGGGAGTTGGGTTAATAAACCGTACATTCGTAAACTCAACCCTCTGTCTAGACAATTGTTCCTTAATGATCTAGTCAGGTCATTACAATATTAAAACATTAGACCTCTCACTAAAGGCATCAGTCATACAAAAGTTATACTTAAATCCAAACTGGTTCTCTAGTAAATTGGTAGGAATGTCTCATCCTATGTTCGAGAATGGCCTTTTTCCTTTATTCAGATTACACCTGCTCACTTTCGGTTGTTTGAAAAGGAAATAATCTCCATAAATTCGTTCTTTTTTAAACAAGCCTTAGAAAATAGGTTGTAATTTCAGTTTAATCCACCTAAAAAGACAGAACAAATAATACAACAAATAGTGGTTCAACTTAAATACTAATTGTTAAAAAAATATTTTAAAAAACGAAAAAATGTTTAAAAAAAGGTATAATTTCAGTGAATGATATCATAAATAGGACTGGTGGAGTTGTCACACATGCAGCTAACACAGACATATGGAAATGTCTGCTCTACCCAAAATTACAACCAACTAATTGCAGCATTACTACAAAAATGGAAGAGGCAAGTAGAAGGGGAAAGTAAGGAACTTGTATGTCGGCCCTGTATTAAATAACGTAAATGGTTAAAGAAAAGTGTGATAAATAAAAACATTTACCAATTTAATTGAAGGACCAAAAAACTGACAGCTGTGCCATATAAATGGCAAAATAGTTGGGAAGAGATTTTCGATGAACCCATTCCATGGCACATGGTTTATGAATTGATACGCAAAACAACCGCGGATTCAAAACTTAGAATTTTTCTATTTAAATTACTATACAAAATTATTGCAACCAGTCGAATGTTATATATATATATATATATATGGTGGGATACAGTCTTCCCAGCTGTGCAGATTTTACTGTGAGGAGGCAGAGTCATTAGGTCATTTATTTTGGTATTGTCTATATGTAGCTCGTTTTTGGTCACAGGTCCAGGAATGGCTGAAGAATTGCAACTAACGCTGCAGATCGCAATACTGGGTGATTTGAAAAGCCATAGTCAATCAATCAATAATATAATAATTATTTTACCAACATATTTAATTTACAATCTGTAGAAGCTATGAGAATAGAAAGGAGCACAGGTGAAAAATATATGGCAAATAGAAATCCAAAATGGATGGTGTTGAGAGATCGATGGGAGGGGTTGGATGGAGCTGAAGGGTGGGACTAATAACAAGATAACCAATGTAAAACATACGGGTCTGTGAAATGTATAAAGGTTCAGAAATGTTGTGAAATAGCACAGTTACAAATAGATCAAACAAAAAATCAAACAAACAAAATATAACTATTGTAAAATAGATTGTGTCTGTAAAATGTGTATAAGATGTTTAAACTGAAGGCAGTAGCCTATGTCTTATTGTTTATTAGTTTACACCAATTGGGGGAAGGGTGGTAGGGTTTGGGGGGTACAATGACATTCTAAAAGAAAATGTATGTCTATCTATATAGGTCTGTGTATGTATGTAAAAAAAAGTGTGCAAAGCTGTCATCAAGGCAAAGGACACTCAAGGACATTCAGATTCAAGTCCCGAAGCCACTCCTGCGTTGTCTTGGCTGTGTGATTAGGTTCATTGTCCCGTTGGAAAGTGTACCTTCGCCCCAGTCTGAGGTCATGAGCAGGTTTTCATCAAGGATCTCTGTACTTTGCTCTGTTCATCTTTCCCTTGATTCTAACTAGTCTCCCAGGCCCTGCCGCCGAAAACATCCCCACAGTATGATGCTGTCACCACCATGTTCAATCTTGGTTTCATCAGACCAGAGAATCTTGTTTCTCATGATCCGAGAGTCTTTAGGTGCCTTTTGGCAAACTCCAAGCGGGCTGTCGTGCCTTTTACAAAGGAGTGGCTTCCATCTTTCTGGAAGGTTTTCCCATCTGTAGAGAGGAACTCTGGAGCGCAGTCAGTGTAACCATCTGATCTTGGTGACTGACCAAGGCCTTTCTCCCCCGATTGCTGTCCTGGCAGACAGCTCTAGGAAGAGTCTTGGTGGTTCTAAAATTCTTCCATTTAAGAATGATGGAGGCTCCTGTGTTCTTTGGCACCTTCAATGCTGCTAAAACGTTTTTCATCCATTTTAGAATGAGGCTGTAATGTAACAAAATGTTGCTGGACTCCAGGAAGAGTAGCTGCTGCCTTGGCAAGAATGAATATGGATCCTAAATAAATATAAATATCAGTCAATTGCCAGGGTTAGAGCTTCCATGTCTGTTCTATTCATTCTTATTTCTATGGTCAGGCCATAGGGTATTACATGTAAACAAGATAAGCTAAATAAATACACGAATTATTGAATAAGTAATTGGTTAATAAATGAGAAGGAATTCCTGAAATATTTAAAAATAACATGCAAAAATAATACAGGCCAAAGCACATCAGCAGTTGTATTTACCCCACCAACACTGCAGAAGTCCGATCCACTATTAGACTATATTTCTCTATATCAAAATGTGTAAAACCAACACTGCAGAAGGACGATCCACTATTAGACTATATTTCTCTATATCAACATGTGTAAAACCAACACTTGAACACTGAGCCCAACCTCCAGTATGTTACGATAATATTTATGTTCATTTTAAAGTAGACCAATCAGAAAATGGCGTCAGGTCTCCATGTCGGATTCCTCCAGTCCGCGCCTTCGTGTCAGCTGAACTGCGCTCCTGTCTTCACCCCACTGTCAGCTACAAGACAAACATGACATATAAAACGTGTGGTGGCCACAGAATAGATATATCTAGTCGAGGGAGATGAACACGGGAAGAGTAAGACGCGTATGTAGAAGAAGATGGCCTGTTGGATTATTTTATATAATACGGCAGAACAGTCTTTCTGGTCGCAGGTTCCTCATATAGAAGTAACCTTCTCTACAGTATTGGGACAAATATACCTCGTCCAAAGTGTTGGATAGTTTATTGACTCACTAAAGTGGTTTGTTGTCAAACTTTACTATGTGGGAGTGAATCTACTTTTACGCATCATTGATTTGATGCGTTTTCGTAATTGTTAGTCTCGTCCATAAATGATGTCAGTATACTTAAGCTGATTTATTAGAAATTGCTTCACTAATTCAGTCATTCATTGATGGTTCGATTGTCTGATTGATTAATACACTTCGTTGACATATTAAACTACAGGGGCAGCCATGACAGGAAGGTTGATGCTTGGCATTGTTGCGTCACAATATAAAATGCCTCTGATGACGTAATGATCAAACACCAAGATGCCACTGGTGAAATGAGGATCATTAGCTGATTGAACTGCAAGGTGAACGGTAAGTACGCCCGTCCGCCAGTTTATCGGATAAATGAGGGGATAGACAACAGATTTATTGAGCGCCAGATATAGCTAGGCTATTAGAAATGAATTGAACAAAGTTGTTAAATTTTAATGAATATATCTTGTCCCAAATAATTATTTCAACTCAGAACTGAATTTGATGAAATTAGATAAGAGACTTTAATAACATGAAAAACATTTCCCCAAATACTAAACAAAGATGTTTCTGTGACTCTCTTTTTATAGAGTTTAATGGTGCTGAAAGCCACTTCCTATTCCAAGTATTCAAGACTAGAAGGAGCATTCTGATTAGAATCCTGCAGACCAGTGAATGATGAATAGGAGGCCCAACCTGAATGGGTCTGGAGGACCAAGGTCCATCGGTGTTCCGCTACTCTGTCCTTCTAACAGAGTGCTGCTGGAGAGAGAAGAGGTCAGCCAGGCCCCAGTGATGGCCTCCTCTTTCAGGCCCTCAGCGTTCCCCTCCCTGCATGTTGTACCTCGTGCTCCCCCTCCAGACGAAATCAGGCCCAAGAGGCCCACAGCTGCCCACAGAAAGAGGAGAGACCTCCAGTCCCTGGTTCCAGTCCAGGATGGATGTCGTGAGTCTCCCGGTTGGTTTAACAGCAGCAGCTCCCAGCTACCTGCCAAAACCAACAGACGCAGGCGCAACAAGGAGCTTTCCTTCACTGAGGTTCTGAAGAACTACAAGCTTCTGCCTGATTCCCGGCCCAGCAGCCCAGAGAGCCTGTACCAGAATGAGATGACACCTAGAATCCCTGTCAGCATCACTAGACCTGAGGGGAGGCCTAGCAACCCTCGACGCCCCACTAGACGGCCTGTTAGACCAACTGGCCTGGTCCAGCCTGATGAACAGCCTTCCAGACCTGAGGGGAGGCCTAGCAACCCTCGGCCCACCAATAGACGGCCTGTTAGCCCCATAGGCCTGGTCCAACCTGATGTACAGCCTTCCAGACCTGAGGGGAGGCCTAGCAACCCTCGGCGAACCACTAGACGGCCTGTTAGACCAGTGGGCCTGGTCCAGCCTGATGTACAGCCTTTCAGACCTGAGGGGAGGCCTAGCAACCCTCTGGGCCCCACTAGACGGCCTGTTAGACCAGTCGGCCTGGTCCAGCATGATATTCAGCCTTCCAGACCTGAGGGAAGGCCTAGCAACCCTCGGAGCACCACTAGGAGAAAAGTTAAGCCTAGTAATCCTGTGTGTTCCGTCATGCCCGAGCCCCGTCCTACCTGCCCTCTGACCCTGGAGGAGCCGGCCCTTTCAGAGTCATGCAGTTTCAGCAACAATGTGTTTGTTCTCTCCATGCCGAAAGCTGCCCAGCCAGAGGAGGCTGCCAGAGGGAGCAGCAGCCCACCCAGGGACATCATCAGGCCTGAGGCCTTCGTCCAGACAGGACCCCTGCTGGCCAGGAGAGCCCAGAGGGATGCTCCTCCTCCAAAGGTCCCCAAACCCCCGGTGGCCCCCCGGCCCAAACTGCTGCCCTCCCTGGGCCAGGGCAACGTGTCCCTTGTCAGTGCCAACGCCTGGGATGAAAGGACCAAGAAGAAGAGAAAGAAAGGTCAGCACTTCTCTTTGGGCAATGACACATTTTGTCTATTGAATATATTGTCAATATTGTATAATGTATGTTGTTTGCTGATGTACGACCAGGAAGATGATTTTCATGTTTTTAAACATTCATAAATGAATTATTAATAAATGAATGTAACCTAATGTAATTTAAAGGAGTCAGAGTCCAGAGGTCTAGCCTGGGTCTGAGGCATATCCCCCGTGACCTAGAGCTGGCCATGATGAGACCCCGTCTGGTCAAGTCAGCTGTTCCCTCCCAGCAGCCCTACCAGCCTTGGGACGACGAGGACGAGGTGGACATCTACGCCCTGAGGAGAACCGCCTACATGTGTCCCATGTACGACCAGGAGGAGAGCAGCGTCAGGGGCAACAAGAGGGTGGCAGTGGAGGACCTGGACAACATTCCTTTCAGAAGGAAGATCACCTTGTGTTATTTCATGGGGGGTCGCAGGGTCATGCTGCCAAAAGACTACTAACTCCACCCCCCTCAATTTCCACAACAACCCCCCTTTGTCCCTGACAGCGAAGAACAGGACACACAGAGAGACAGAGTGGACACCAACAGGGCCATCAGAGGAACAGAGACCCTCTCAGTTGAGGTTAGGAATGTCAGCTACTAAAAGGCTTTCTATAGACCATCTCTGTAGCAAGAGAACCTCCAGTGATCAGACTGGACTGTCCTCTGTCTCCCCTCATCTCTGCTACACCAGACTGGGCTGTCCTCTGTCTCCCCTCATCTCTGATACACCAGACTGGGCTGTCCTCTGTCTCCCCTCATCTCTGATACACCAGACTGGACTGTCCTCTGTCTCCCCTCATCTCTGATACACCAGACTGGGCTGTCCTCTGTCTCCCCTCATCTCTGATACACCAGACTGGACTGTCCTCTGTCTCCCCTCATCTCTGATACACCAGACTGGACTGTCCTCTGTCTCCCTTCATCTCTGATACAGCAGACTGGGCTGTCCTCTGTCTCCCTTCATCTCTGATACACCAGGCTGGACTGTCCTCTGTCTCCCTTCATCTCTGATACACCAGGCTGGACTGTCCTCTGCCACACTCACCTCTTCTCCAAGAGTACCGCTGCACCCTGCCTCCCCTCCCCACTACTCCCCCTAGAGTACCGCTGCACCCTGCCTCCCCTCCCCACTACTCCCCCTAGAGTACCGCTGCACCCTGCCTCCCCTCCCCACTACTCCCCCTAGAGTACCGCTGCCCCCTGCCTCCCCTCCCCACTACTCCCCCTAGAGTACCGCTGCACCCTGCCTCCCCTCCCCACCACTCCCCCTAGAGTACCGCTGCTCCCTGTCTCCCCTCCCCTCCCCACTACTCCCCCTAGAGTACCGCTGCCCCCTGTCTCCCCTCCCCTCCCCACTACTCCCCCTAGAGTACCGCTGCCCCCTGCCTCCCCTCCCCACCACTCCCCCTAGAGTACCGCTGCCCCCTGCCTCCCCTCCCCACTACTCCCCCTAGAGTACCGCTGCACCCTGCCTCCCCTCCCCACTACTCCCCCTAGAGTACCGCTGCTCCCTGTCTCCCCTCCCCTCCCCACTACTCCCCCTAGAGTACCGCTGCACCCTGCCTCCCCTCCCCACTACTCCCCCTAGAGTACCGCTGCCCCCTGCCTCCCCTCCCCACTACTCCCCCTAGAGTACCGCTGCACCCTGCCTCCCCTCCCCTCCCCTCCCCACTACTCCCCCTAGAGTACCACTGCACCCTGCCTCCCCTCCCCTCCCCACTACTCCCCCTAGAGTACCGCTGCACCCTGCCTCCCCTCCCCTCCCCACTACTCCCCCTAGAGTACCGCTGCACCCTGCCTCCCCTCCCCACTACTCCCCCTAGAGTACCGCTGCACCCTGCCTCCCCTCCCCACTACTCCCCCTAGAGTACCGCTGCACCCTGCCTCCCCTCCCCTCCCCACTACTCCCCCTAGAGTACCGCTGCCCCCTGCCTCCCCTCCCCACTACTCCCCCTAGAGTACCGCTGCACCCTGCCTCCCCTCCCCTCCCCACTACTCCCCCTAGAGTACCGCTGCCCCCTGCCTCCCCTCCCCACTACTCCCCCTAGAGTACCGCTGCACCCTGCCTCCCCTCCCCACTACTCCCCCTAGAGTACCGCTGCACCCTGCCTCCCCTCCCCACTACTCCCCCTAGAGTACCGCTGCACCCTGCCTCCCCTCCCCACTACTCCCCCTAGAGTACCGCTGCACCCTGCCTCCCCTCCCCTCCCCACTACTCCCCCTAGAGTACCGCTGCACCCTGCCTCCCCTCCCCACTACTCCCCCTAGAGTACCGCTGCCCCCTGCCTCCCCTCGTCACTACTCCCCCTAGAGTACCGCTGCACCCTGCCTCCCCTCCCCACTACTCCCCCTAGAGTACCGCTGCACCCTGCCTCCCCTCGTCACTACTCCCCCTAGAGTACCGCTGCACCCTGCCTCCCCTCCCCACTACTCCCCCTAGAGTACCGCTGCCCCCTGCCTCCCCTCCCCACTACTCCCCCTAGAGTACCGCTGCCCCCTGCCTCCCCTCCCCACTACTCCCCCTAGAGTACCGCTGCACCCTGCCTCCCCTCCCCACTACTCCCCCTAGAGTACCGCTGCCCCCTGCCTCCCCTCCCCACTACTCCCCCTAGAGTACCGCTGTACCCTGCCTCCCCTCCCCACTACTCCCCCTAGAGTACCGCTGCCCCCTGCCTCCCCTCCCCACTACTCCCCCTAGAGTACCGCTGCCCCCTGCCTCCCCTCCCCACTACTCCCCCTAGAGTACCGCTGCACCCTGCCTCCCCTCCCCAATACTCCCCCTAGAGTACCGCTGCCCCCTGCCTCCCCTCCCCACTACTCCCCCTAGAGTACCGCTGCACCCTGCCTCCCCTCCCCTCCCCACTACTCCCCCTAGAGTACCGCTGCACCCTGCCTCCCCTCCCCACTACTCCCCCTAGAGTACCGCTGCACCCTGCCTCCCCTCCCCACTACTCCCCCTAGAGTACCGCTGCACCCTGCCTCCCCTCCCCACTACTCCCCCTAGAGTACCGCTGCACCCTGCCTCCCCTCCCCACTACTCCCCCTAGAGTACCGCTGCACCCTGCCTCCCCTCCCCACTACTCCCCCTAGAGTACCGCTGCCCCCTGCCTCCCCTCCCCTCCCCACTACTCCCCCTAGAGTACCGCTGCACCCTGCCTCCCCTCCCCTCCCCACTACTCCCCCTAGAGTACCGCTGCACCCTGCCTCCCCTCCCCACTACTCCCCCTAGAGTACCGCTGCTCCCTGTCTCCCCTCCCCACTACTCCCCCTAGAGTACCGCTGCACCCTGCCTCCCCTCCCCACTACTCCCCCTAGAGTACCGCTGCTCCCTGTCTCCCCTCCCCACTACTCCCCCTAGAGTACCGCTGCACCCTGCCTTCCCTCCCCACTACTCCCCCTAGAGTACCGCTGCACCGTGCCTCCCCTCCCCACTACTCCCCCTAGAGTACCGCTGCACCCTGCCTCCCCTCCCCTCCCCACTACTCCCCCTAGAGTACCGCTGCCCCCTGTCTCCCCTCCTCACTACTCCCCCTAGAGTACCGCTGCACCCTGCCTCCCCTCCCCTCCCCACTACTCCCCCTAGAGTACCGCTGCACCCTGCCTCCCCTCCCCACTACTCCCCCTAGAGTACCGCTGCACCCTGCCTCCCCTCCCCACCACTCCCCCTAGAGTACCGCTGCCCCCTGCCTCCCCTCACTCCCCTCTGTATCCGTGTCATCTTGGTGGGCTGTTCGTGTGTCTTGTTGTGTTTATTTATTGCATGTATTCCCTTCCAGAACTTTCTTCCTGACTCTCAGTGTACATCGTTACACCTTCACTTTTCCCTGAAGCATTACAGAAATAAAAACAAACCCCTGAAGAAAATACAATCTTTGAGTGTTTTGAGTGAGTTTTGAGTAGAGACACTGATGAATGTTAATTAGACGATGATACAGGATAAAACATGTCTTAACTGACAGGATAAATTACATGGATAAAATTCAACCATCAAAACTGAGAACAACTTTAAAATAAAGGGGAAGTTTATTCATTGTATTATTACTGATCCATTGCAGATTATCCTACATGTCAATCAAACTGTGCTGTGAGAATCATATTGCCTCCTAGACTCTCAGGCTGTGTTCCAAATGGTTCCCTATTCCCTATGGGCCCTGGTCAAAAGTAGTGCACTACATAGGGTTAAAGGGTACCATGTGGGACACAAGCCAAGCCAGACACACAGAAGACACTCAGGACATCACATTACATACATACACATGGGCAACAGCATCTTTTATCAACAATACTGCATCATGAGGACAGTTACCACATGATGATATGACATCATTAGAGCATCACTGTCAAAGTGAAAGGGACAGACTGATAAAAAACACCACTTAGAAAATCACTAGACAGTAACATCTGACAGTAGTGTTTAATGTCCAGCAGCAATACTAGTAGTATCCCATCCTATTATTCTCAATGATGCATTTTATAATCATTTCATTCAAGTCATTTGAATTAGAAAGAACAGATTATGTCATGAAAAATATAATAATTTAATGCATGAATTTAGCTAAAAACTATAAACCATCATAAGAGTCTTTGGAGTCAAACAGTAAAACTCAGATGAAAGACACCTTGGAGATCCTGATATCAACACATTGTAACGTTGTTCCTTCTAACAGAATGACTGTTCCACCTAGTAGTCCATCACATTGTAACGTTGTTCCTTCTAACAGAATGGCTGTTCCACCTAGTAGTCCATCACATTGTAACGTTGTTCCTTCTAACAGAATGACTGTTCCACCTAGTAGTCCATCACATTGTAACATTGTTCCTTCTAACAGAATGACTGTTCCACCTAGTAGTCCATCACATTGTAACGTTGTTCCTTCTAACAGAATGACTGTTCCACCTAGTAGTCCATCACATTGTAACATTGTTCCTTCTAACAGAATGGCTGTTCCACCTAGTAGTCCATCACATTGTAACGTTGTTCCTTCTAACAGAATGACTGTTCCACCTAGTAGTCCATCACATTGTAACATTGTTCCTTCTAACAGAATGACTGTTCCACCTAGTAGTCCAACACATTGTAACATTGTTCCTTCTAACAGAATGGCTGTTCCACCTAGTAGTCCATCACATTGTAACATTGTTCCTTCTAACAGAATGACTGTTCCACCTAGTAGTCCAACACAGAAGTAGGAGGTCAGTAATGGTTCTTGTGTTGCAGTAAGCCAACTAAGTCAACTGGTTTAGTAAGTCTTAGATTGCATATATGATACGTGACTTGAAGGTTTTTCCTGAAGCAGTCCATCCGTTTCCAACAGTGAAAACCCAGCCCACATTTAATAGTAGATACTTGATGTGTTTGTGGTGCGTAGACCAAAGACTGATGAGTTATGAACAGAACAATGTGGAAGTTGAGTCCATTGTGTTCATCCATCCTTCAGCAGCCAGCCAGCCTCCAGTTGATTCTTCACCATCCTGCAATGTCATATTTCAACCAGCAGGGGTCACTGATTCCACTATCTGAATTGTATCACTGTTCAAAGATGCCTCTGCCTTATCCAAGGTTCATCCTCCATTTCATGGCTTAAGGTAAACAGACAACACATGCATGAATCCAGAGTATTATTTATCAAAACCATTTATAAAACACATCATCCACAGACTGATAGTCTTCCATGGTCTTATTGTAAAGTCAAGTCCTTTAGAATCGTATTGGAGATACTGGATCTTTCCACAGTCAAATAAAGTAGTTTCCTTTTGCATAGAAACACTAGAATGTTCTCTTATCAGACACTGAAGAAGAAGAAACCAAAAAGCCCTTTCATGGTTTTAGAACGGTTGTCCAAAGAAGAACAACTTTGGTGGTTGAAAGACAAACATCTGAAGTCAACATCTCTCTGTGATTGTAAAGACATTAAACATGAAGTCAGTCAACATATCTCTGTGGTTGTAAAGTCATCAAACATGGAGTCAGTCAACAGCTCTCTGTGATTGTAAAGACATCAAACATGAAGTCAGTCAACATATCTCTGCGGTTGTAAAGTCATCAAACATGGAGTCAGTCAACATCTCTCTGTGGTTGTAAAGACATCAAACATCTGAAGTCAACAGCTCTCTGTGATTGTAAAGACATCAAACATGGAGTCAGTCAACAGCTCTCTGTGATTGTAAAGACATTAAACATGAAGTCAGTCAACATATCTCTGTGATTGTAAAGTCCTCAAACATGGAGTCAGTCAACATCTCTCTGTGATTGTAAAGACATCAGACATGGAGTCAGTCTACAGCTCTCTGTGATTGTAAAGTCATCAAACATGGAGTCAGTCAACAGCTCTCTGTTATTGTAAAGACATCAAACATGAAGTCAGTCTACAGCTCTCTGTGATTGTAAAGTCATCAAACATAGAGTCAGTCAACATCTCTCTGTGATTGTAAAGACATCAGACATGGAGTCAGTCTACAGCTCTCTGTGATTGTAAAGTCATCAAACATGGAGTCAGTCAACAGCTCTCTGTGATTGTAGTCATCAGACATGGAGTCAGTCAACATCTCTCTGTGGTTGTAGTCATTAAACATGGAGTCAGTCAACATCTCTCTGTGATTGTAAAGACATCAAACATCTGAAGTCAACATCTCTCTGTGATTGTAAAGTCATCAAACATGGAGTCAGTCAACAGCTCTCTGTGATTGTAAAGACATCAAACATGGAGTCAGTCAACATCTCTCTGTGATTGTAAAGACATCAAACATGGAGTCAGTCAACAGCTCTCTGTGATTGTAAAGACATCAAACATGGAGTCAGTCAACATCTCTCTGTGATTGTAAAGACATCAGACATGGAGTCAGTCAACAGCTCTCTGTGATTGTAAAGTCATCAGACATGAAGTCAGTCAACATCTCTCTGTGATTGTAAAGACATTAAACATGGAGTCAGTCAACATCTCTCTGTGATTGTAAAGTCATCAAACATGGAGTCAGTCAACATCTCTCTGTGATTGTAAAGTCATCAAACATGAAGTCAGTCAACAGCTCTCTGTGGTTGTAAAGACATCAAACATGGAGTCAGTCAACAGCTTATTCCTCTCAGTCCAACAGCCAAAATGATCAATATCATAACTTAAGTCATATAGTCATATTGATTGATAAAGACGCAAACAGCAGCAGGCATGCTAAGGTCAGGCATTCTGGAACATTCCAGGGAGATACCGATTCAGAGGTGGGGGGCGGGGTTTAGGCTAGGTAGCTGTCTGTCTGTCATCGGAAGACCAGCGTGGAGGTCTTGAGACAGGTGAAGGAGGCAGTGAGACAGGTGAAGAAGAGAGAAACAGACAGGTAGATCTGCGATGCATCTCCACACTCCTTGGCGTTTTCCTGAAATCAATCGTTATCACACAGTTACAGCCAGTGGTATAATGAAAACGTGTTATTACACAAGGAGAAGTGCTAACCTTTATTCTTCTTGGTCCTCCCATCACATGAAATAATTGTGAAAACTATAATAGTTTGTTTTGTTGTTTATCCTTCATTTAACTAGGCAAGTCAGGAACAGTGGGTTAATAACGTGTTCAATCCATTTGGTTGATTTAAAATACAGTATATAAAATACCCCTCCAGCATCACTACTCTGGACGGCTCTGACTTAGAATATGTGGATAACTACAAATACCTAGGTGTCTGGTTAGACTGTAAACTCTCCTTCCAGACTCACATTAAGCATCTCCAATCCAAAATTAAATCTAGAATCGGCTTCCTAGTTCGCAACAAAGCATCCTTCACTTATGCTGCCAAACATACACTCGTAAAACTGACCATCCAACCGATCCTCGACTTCGGCGATGTCATTTATAAAATAGCCTCCAACCCTCTACTCAACAAATTGGATGCGGTCTATCACAGTGCCATCCGTTTTGTCACCAAAGCCCCATATACTACCCACCACCTCAACCTGTACGCTCTCGTTGGCTGGCCCTCGCTTCACTCTCGTCGCCAAACCCACTGGCTCCAGGTCATCTACAAGTCTCTGCTAGGTCAAGCCCCACCTTATCGCAGCTCACTGGTCACCATAGCAGCACCCACCCGTAGCAAGCGCTCCAGCAGGTATATCTCACTGGTCATCATAGCAACACCCACCCGTAGCACGCGCTCCAACAGGTATATTTCACTGGTCATCCCCAAAGCCAAGTCATCCTTTGGCCGCCTTTCCTTCCAGTTCTCTGCTGCCAATGACTGGAAGGAACTGCAAAAATCACTGAAGCTGGAGACTCATATCTCCCTTACTAGCTTTAAGCACCAGCTGTCAGAGCAGCTCACAGATCACTGCACATAGCCAATCTAATAAAAATATCCTGTGTATCCTGTCTGAGGGGAACCTGTATTCTGTTTCAATTTCTGGATTCCATTGGATTCAGTCTGAGTTTTACTCATTGGGAAAATCATGGGGCACACAGACATTTGAATATATTGACATACCTTGTCAATGTATTCTGGAAAATATGGTCTGTCCAGTACTCAGGAACGTCTGAACACCTATACCTAAAGAAGAGAAGTTGTATTAAAACCTATGACAATGTCAGGAAAATAACACTCAAATGACTTCAGCTTTAGATAGCTAACGTAAACTCATGTAAACTCGTACATCGCCTCGGTTCGTACAATTGCCCTTATTTTAGCGCCCCAAAAACGTAATACTTCCAGATCAACTGTAATGTCAATACCATTGTAAAGCACAATTTCTCCCCTTTCCAACAGAATAAATGACACGACCTAAACGCTGCCCGTTTCTGCATAATTCAAGCAGGCAATGAGCCCCGTCGGGTCTTTTTCAAAATGGCGGGTGGGGAAGAGAAACTAATGCGTGAGAAGGAGAGATGTTGTGTGGGAAAATGGCTTTTTTTTCACTTGATCTGTCCAACTTATCACTTCATCGCCTCTAAAATGTAAATAAAACACTATAAAGAGTTTATATAATGTGTCATTACATACCTATTTGAAGGTTTGTGTCAAATTTTAATTGGATTTTTAGGGCGATGCTAAAGTGATCTTAGAAGTAAACAGCGGCTTTGAGAATGATGATCGCATGCAATGATGACCAAAAAAATGACTAGGTATCCCCCAGTCACTGTCCATTTCTTGTTTTTAAAGGATGATAGAAGTGCTACACCTGGTGGAGAGAGATGGTAAGACAGAAATTGTTGATTTATGCATGCTGTACGTTATGACATGACAGATCAAGATGTAACAGAGGGTCCATTTTTTCAACTTTTCTCCAATACTAGAGAGCCATTACGATGTTGATCAACGCATGAATAGAAACCTAGTCCGGTTTTGACTTAGTTTTCTTTCTAGCTTCGTTTGAATGTCGCGGTTGCGCAAGTTTGTACGGAATGGGGTGAGTTTACATTAGCTTGCCTAGCAGGCAAACATTACCTTGCAGGGGCACATGTGTTCAGTTCTACTGTAATGTTGCTGACGATGCATTTTTTGGTAAGCTAGGTAGCTAATATGTTACAATGCTATTTCGGTTCATATAAAACGTACACAAAAATGACAAAAGTTATAAACAGCACTGAGGCAAGTAAATGACCTGCTAACTTACTAGTTAGTAGCATGCCCACCACTAGTTAACTATACAGACATCATGGAAGTGAACTAGCTAGTAGCATGCCCACCACTAGTTAACTATACAGACATCATGGAAGTGAACTAGCTAGTAGCATGCCCACCACTAGCTAACTATACAGACATCATGGAAGTTAACTAGCTAGTAGCATGCCCACCACTAGTTAACTATACAGACATCATGGAAGTGAACTAGCTAGTAGCATGCCCACCACTAGTTAACTATACAGACATCATGGAAGTGAACTAGCTAGTAGCATGCCCACCACTAGTTAACTATACAGACATCATGGAAGTGAACTAGCTAGTAGCATGCCCACCACTAGCTAACTATACAGACATCATGGAAGTGAACTAGCTAGTAGCATGCCCACCACTAGTTAACTATACAGACATCATGGAAGTGAACTAGCTAGTAGCATGCCCACCACTAGCTAACTATACAGACATCATGGAAGTGAACTAGCTAGTAGCATGCCCACCACTAGCTAACTATACAGACATCATGGAAGTGAACTAGCTAGTAGCATGCCCACCACTAGCTAACTATACAGACATCATGGAAGTGAACTAGCTAGTAGCATGCCCACCACTAGCTAACTATACAGACATCATGGAAGTTAACTAGCTAGTAGCATGCCCACCACTAGCTAACTATACAGACATCATGGAAGTTAACTAGCTAGTAGCATGCCCACCACTAGTTAACTATACAGACATCATGGAAGTTAACTAGCTAGTAGCATGCCCACCACTAGCTAACTATACAGACATCATGGAAGTTAACTAGCTAGTTTATCAACGTGCAAATATATACCTTACTCTGGCAATATAACTAGCTAAAGGCTTTTCGTACTTGAAGAATATTATTTAACGAATTATTTTGACATTTCGTTGAAAATTTGTGTAAATAAATCCAAACTACATTCCAAGTGATAGTTTGGTCGTTACCTGCCACATGGCCTTTCCAGAGGAGAAAGATCAAGACGACGTCTGTTGAAACGTTTTTAGTAAAAATCATTGATTTTCTTTTGCAATATTTACTAAACCCGTGGGTCATTTTTTATAGTATATAACGAATATGAATTCGGAGGACAGATATTATTAAATATTATAGCGACCCAGACAGACAGCTGTGTGTTATGTGTCAGGCTATTTGTTGGTTGTGTTGTACTTACCAGTACCCAGTGTTCGCGGGGTTCGACATGCCAATCAACCTGCTATCTGCCAATCACGGGAATGCCTGGAACATTCTGATGCCGGGCTTCCTGGTGGTTGGTGGAGAGGCGTGGAGGGGGGTTGGGCAGGGAGCATTGGAAGTTAAGACCAGGTTTAGACGTTGTTCTCTCTCTCTTATGTCTGGCTTTCACAAGAGAAGGTCACGGTTGGTTTATAGGGTATCCTTCATTTATTTGTCGTGGGCTACGGCCAAACAGTAGCCTGTGGAAAGTTGGGTTAATAAACCGTACATTCGTAAACTCAACCCTCTGTCTGGACAATTGTTCCTTTATGATCATTACAACATTACAGCATTGGACCTCTCACTAAAGGCATCAGTCATGCAAAAGTTATACTTAAATCCAAACTGGTTCTCTAGTAAATTGGTAGGAATGTCTCATCCTATGTTCAAGAATGGCCTTTTCCCCTTTATTCAGATTACACCTGCTCACTTTCGGTTGTTTGAAAAGGAAATAATCTCCAAAATATCGTTATTTTTTTAAACAAGCCTTAGAAAGTAGGTTGTAATTTCAGTTTAATCCACCTGAAAAGACAGAACAAATAATACAATACTAATTGATTAAAAAAATATTTTTTCGAATAAATATTTAAAAAAGGTATAATTTCAGTGAATGACATCATAAATAGGACTGGTGGAGTTGTGTCACACATGCAGCTAACACAGACATATGTAAATGTCTGCTCTACCCAAAATTACAACCAACTAATTGCAGCATTACCACAAAAATGGAAGAGGCAAGTAGAAGGGGGGAAAGTAAGGAACTTGTATGTCGGCCCTGTATTAAAGAACGTAAATGGTTAAAGAAAAGTGTGATAAATAAAAACATTTACCAATTTAATTGAAGGACCAAAAAACTGACAGCTGTGCCATATAAATGGCAAAATAGTTGGGAAGAGATTTTCGATGTACCCATTCCATGGCACATGGTTTATGAATTGATACGCAAAACAACCGCGGATTCAAAACTTCGAATTTTTCAGTTTAAATTACTATACAAAATTCATGCAACCGATCGAATGTTATATATATATATATATATATATATATATATATATATATATATATATATATATATATATATATATATATATGGGGGATACAGTCTTCCCAGCTCTGCAGATTTTACTGTGAGGAGGCAGAGTCATTAGGTCATTTATTTTGGTATTGTCTATATGTAGCTCGTTTTTGGTCACAGGTCCAGGAATGGCTGAAGAATTGCAACTAACGCTACAGATAGCTAAACAATACTGGGTGATTTGAAAAGCCATAGTCAATCAATAATATAATATAATAATTATTTTACCAAAAATGTTTATTTTTAATTTATAATCTGTAGAAGCTATGAGAATAGAAAGGTTCAGTACTTTTGTGAAGCATCACAGCACAGTTGAAAAATATATGGCAAATAGAAATCCCAAATGGATGGTGTTGAGAGATCGATGGGAGGGGGTTGAATGGAGCTGAAGGGTGGCAGTCAGTGTAACCATCTGATCTTGGTGACTGACCAAGGCCTTTCTCCCCGATTGCTCAGTTTGTCCTGGCTTACAGCTCTAGGAAGAGTCTTAGTGGTTCTAAAATTCTTCCATTTAAGAATGATGGAGGCCACTGTGTTCTTTGGCACCTTCAATGCTGCTAAAACGTTTTTCATCCATTTTAGAATGAGGCTGTAACGTAACAAAATG
This sequence comes from Oncorhynchus mykiss, assembly GCF_057628025.1. Taxonomy (NCBI): domain Eukaryota; kingdom Metazoa; phylum Chordata; class Actinopteri; order Salmoniformes; family Salmonidae; genus Oncorhynchus; species Oncorhynchus mykiss. The sequence continues at coordinate 2,141,291 of NW_028322095.1, forward strand.
TTGCTGGACCCCAGGAAGAGTAGCTGCTGCCTTGGCAAGAATGAATGTGGATCCTAAATAAATATAAATATCAGTCAATTGCCAGGGTTAGAGCTTCCATGTCTGTTCTATTCATTCTTATTTCTATGGTCAGGCCATAGGGTATTACATGTAAACAAGATAAGCTAAATAAATACACGAATTATTGAATAAGTAATTGGTTAATAAATGAGAAGGAATTCCTGAAATATTTAAAAATAATAACATGAAAAAGAATACAGGCCAAAGCACATCAGCAGTTGTATTTACCCCACCAACACTGCAGAAGTCCGATCCACTATTAGACTATATTTCTCTATATCAAAATGTGTAAAACCAATACTTGAACACTGAGCCCAACCTCCAGTATGTTGCGTTAATATTTATGTTCATTTTAAAGTAGACCAATCCGAAAGTGGCGTCAGGTCTCCATGTCGGATTCCCCCAGTCCGCGCCTTCGTGTCAGCTGAACTGCGCTCCTGTCTTCACCCCACTGTCAGCTACAAGACAAACATGACATATAAAACGTGTGGTGGCCACAGAATAGATATATCTAGTCGAGGGAGATGAACACAGGAAAGAGTAAGACGCGTATGTAGAAGAAGCCTGTTGGATTATTTTATATAAAACGGCAGAACAGTCTTTCTGGTCGCAGGTTCCTCATATATAAGTAGCCTGTCCTACAGTATTGGGACAAATATACCTCGTCCAAAGTCTTGGCTAGTTTATTGACTCACTAAAATGGTTCGTTTACGAACTTTTACGCATCATTGATTTGATGCGTTTTCGTAATTGTTAGTCTCGTCCATAAATTATGTCAGTATACTTAAGCTGATTTATTAGAAATTGCTTCATTAATCCAGTCATTCATTGATGGTTTGATTGTCTGATTGATTAATACACTTCGTTGACATATTAAACTACAGGGGCAGCCATGAGAGGAAGGTTGATGCTTGGCATTGTTGCGTCACAATATAAAATGCCTCTGATGACGTAATGATCAAACACCAAGCTGCCACTGGTGAAATGAGGATCATTAGCTGATTGAACTGCAAGGTGAACGGTAAGTACGCCCGTCCGCCTGTTTATCGGATAAATGAGGGGATAGACAACAGATTTATTGAGCACCAGATATATCTAGGCTTTTAGAAATTAATTGAACAAAGTTGTTAAATTTTAATGAATATATCTTGTCCCAAATAATTATTTCAACTCAGAACTGAATTTGATGAAATTAGATAAGAGACTTTAATAACATGAAAAACATTTCCCCAAATACTAAACAAAGTTGTTTCTGTGACTCTCTTTTTATAGTTTAATGGTGCTGAAAGCCACTTCCTATTCCAAGTATTCAAGACTAGAAGGAGCATTCTGATTAGAATCCTGCAGACCAGTGAATGATGAATAGGAGGCCCAACCTGAATGGGTCTGGAGGACCAAGGTCCATCGGTGTTCCGCTACTCTGTCCTTCTAACAGAGTGCTGCTGGAGAGAGAAGAGGTCAGCCAGGCCCCAGTGATGGCCTCCTCTTTCAGGCCCTCAGCGTTCCCCTCCCTGCATGTTGTACCCCGTGCTCCCCCTCCAGACAAAATCAGGCCCAAGAGGCCCACAGCTGCCCACAGAAAGAGGAGAGACCTCCAGTCCCTGGTTCCAGTCCAGGATGGATGTCGTGAATCTCCCGGTTGGTTTAACAGCAGCAGCTCCCAGCTACCTGCCAAAACCAACAGACGCAGGCGCAACAAGGAGCTTTCCTTCACTGAGGTTCTGAAGAACTACAAGCTTCTGCCTGATTCCCGGCCCAACAGCCCAGAGAGCCTGTACCAGAATGAGATGACACCTAGAATCCCTGTCAGCATCACTAGACCTGAGGGGAGGCCTAGCAACCCTCAACGCCCCACTAGACGGCCTGTTAGACCAGTGGGCCTGGTCCAGCCTGATGTACAGCCTTCCAGACCTGAGGGGAGGCCTAGCAACCCTCGGCGAACCACTAGACGGCCTGTTAGACCAGTGGGCCTGGTCCAGCCTGATGTACAGCCTTCCAGACCTGAGGGGAGGCCTAGCAACCCTCTGGGCCCCACTAGACGGCCTGTTAGACCAGTCGGCCTGGTCCAGCATGATATTCAGCCTTCCAGACCTGAGGGAAGGCCTAGCAACCCTCGGAGCACCACTAGGAGAAAAGTTAAGCCTAGTAATCCTGTGTGTTCCGTTATGCTCGAGTCCCAACCTACCAGTCCTGTGAGCATCACCACCAGCAATGTGGACGTAGTCCAGCCTGAGCCCCGTCCTACCTGCCCTCTGACCCTGGAGGAGCCGGCCCTTTCAGAGTCATGCAGCTTCAGCAACAATGTGTTTGTTCTCTCCATGCCGAAAGCTGCCCAGCCAGAGGAGGCTGCCAGAGGGAGCAGCAGCCCACCCAGGGACATCATCAGGCCTGAGACCTTCGTCCAGACAGGACCCCTGCTGGCCAGGAGAGCCCAGAGGGATGCTCCTCCTCCAAAGGTCCCCAAACCCCCGGTGGCCCCCCGGCCCAAACTGCTGCCCTCCCTGGGCCAGGGCAACGTGTCCCTTGTCAGTGCCAACGCCTGGGATGAAAGGACCAAGAAGAAGAGAAAGAAAGGTCAGCACTTCTCTTTGTGCAATGACACATTCTGTCTATGAATATATTGTCAATATTGTATATGTTGTTTGCTGATGTACGACCAGGAAGATGATTGTCATGTTTTAATACATTCATAAATGAATTACTAATAAATGAATGTAACCTCATGTAATGTAATTTAAAGGAGTCAGAGTCCAGAGGTCTAGCCTGGGTCTGAGGCATATCCCCCGTGACCTAGAGCTGGCCATGATGAGACCCCGTCTGGTCAAGTCAGCCGTTCCCTCCCAGCAGCCCTACAGGCCTTGGGACGACGAGGACGAGGTGGACATCTACGCCCTGAGGCGAACAGCCTACATGTGTCCCATGTACGACCAGGAGGAGAGCAGCGTCAGGGGCAACAAGAGGGTGTCAGTGGAGGACCTGGACAACATTCCTTTCAGAAGGAAGATCACCTTGTGTTATTTCATGGGGGGTCGCAGGGTCATGCTGCCAAAAGACTACTAACTCCACCCCCCTCAATATCCACAACATCCCCCCTTTGTCCCTGACAGCGAAGAACAGGACACACACAGAGAGACAGAGTGGACACCAACAGGGCCATCAGAGGAACAGAGACCCTCTCAGTTGAGGTTAGGAACGTCAGCTACTAAAAGGCTTTCTATAGACCATCTCTGTAGCAAGAGAACCTCCAGTGATCAGACTGGACTGTCCTCTGTCTCCCCTCATCTCTGATACACCAGACTGGGATGTCCTCTGTCTCCCCTCATCTCTGATACACCAGACTGGACTGTCCTCTGTCTCCCCTCATCTCTGATACACCAGACTGGGCTGTCCTCTGTCTCCCCTCATCTCTGATACACCAGACTGGGCTGTCCTCTGTCTCCCCTCATCTCTGATACACCAGGCTGGACTGTCCTCTGTCTCCCCTCATCTCTGATACACCAGGCTGGACTGCCCCCTGCCTCCCCTCCCCACTACTCCCCCTAGAGTACCGCTGCACCCTGCCTCCCCTCCCCACTACTCCACCTAGAGTACCGCTGCACCCTGCCTCCCCTCCCCACTACTCCCCCTAGAGTACCGCTGCCCCCTGCCTCCCCTCCCCACTACTCCCCCTAGAGTACCGCTGCACCCTGCCTCCCCTCCCCACTACTCCCCCTAGAGTACCGCTGCACCCTGCCTCCCCTCCCCACTACTCCCCCTAGAGTACCGCTGCCCCCTGCCTCCCCTCCCCACTACTCCCCCTAGAGTACCGCTGCACCCTGCCTCCCCTCCCCACTACTCCCCCTAGAGTACCGCTGCCCCCTGCCTCCACTCCCCACTACTCCCCCTAGAGTACCGCTGCACCCTGCCTCCCCTCCCCACTACTCCCCCTAGAGTACCGCTGCACCCTGTCTCCCCTCCCCACTACTCCCCCTAGAGTACCGCTGCACCCTGCCTCCCCTCCCCACTACTCCCCCTAGAGTACCGCTGCCCCCTGCCTCCCCTCCCCACTACTCCCCCTAGAGTACCGCTGCACCCTGCCTCCCCTCCCCACTACTCCCCCTAGAGTACCGCTGCCCCCTGCCTCCCCTCCCCACTACTCCCCCTAGAGTACCGCTGCACCCTGCCTCCCCTCCCCACTACTCCCCCTAGAGTACCGCTGCCCCCTGCCTCCCCTCCCCACTACTCCCCCTAGAGTACCGCTGCACCCTGCCTCCCCTCCCCACTACTCCACCTAGAGTACCGCTGCACCCTGCCTCCCCTCCCCACTACTCCCCCTAGAGTACCGCTGCACCCTGCCTCCCCTCCCCACTACTCCCCCTAGAGTACCGCTGCACCCTGCCTCCCCTCCCCACTACTCCCCCTAGAGTACCGCTGCACCCTGCCTCCCCTCCCCACTACTCCCCCTAGAGTACCGCTGCACCCTGCCTCCCCTCCCCACTACTCCCCCTAGAGTACCGCTGCACCCTGCCTCCCCTCCCCACTACTCCCCCTAGAGTACCGCTGCACCCTGCCTCCCCTCCCCACTACTCCCCCTAGAGTACCGCTGCACCCTGCCTCCCCTCCCCACTACTCCCCCTAGAGTACCGCTGCACCCTGCCTCCCCTCCCCACTACTCCCCCTAGAGTACCGCTGCACCCTGCCTCCCCTCCCCACTACTCCCCCAAGAGTACCGCTGCACCCTGCCTCCCCTCCCCACTACTCCCCCTAGAGTACCGCTGCACCCTGCCTCCCCTCCTCACTACTCCCCCTAGAGTACCGCTGCACCCTGCCTCCCCTCCCCACTACTCCCCCAAGAGTACCGCTGCACCCTGCCTCCCCTCCCCACTACTCCCCCTAGAGTACCGCTGCACCCTGCCTCCCCTCCCCACTACTCCCCCTAGAGTACCGCTGCCCCCTGCATCCCCTCCCCTCTACTCCCCCTAGAGTACCGCTGCCCCCTGCCTCCCCTCCCCACTACTCCCCCTAGAGTACCGCTGCACCCTGCCTCCCCTCCCCACTACTCCCCCAAGAGTACCGCTGCCCCCTGCCTCCCCTCCCCACTACTCCCCCAAGAGTACCGCTGCACCCTGCCTCCCCTCCCCACTACTCCCCCTAGAGTACCGCTGCCCCCTGCCTCCCCTCCCCACTACTCCCCCTAGAGTACCGCTGCACCCTGCCTCCCCTCCCCACTACTCCCCCTAGAGTACCGCTGCCCCCTGCCTCCCCTCCCCACTACTCCCCCTAGAGTACCGCTGCCCCCTGCCTCCCCTCCCCACTACTCCCCCTAGAGTACCGCTGCCCCCTGCCTCCTCTCCCCACTACTCCCCCTAGAGTACCGGTGTACCCTGCCTCCCCTCCCCACGACTCCCCCTAGAGTACCGCTGCACCCTGCCTCCCCTCCTCACAACTCCCCCTAGAGTACCACTGCACCCTGCCTCCCCTCCCCACGACTCCCCCTAGAGTACCGCTGCACCCTGCCTCCCCTCCTCACTACTCCCCCTAGAGTACCACTGCACCCTGCCTCCCCTCCCCACTACTCCCCCTAGAGTACCACTGCACCCTGCCTCCCCTCCCCACTACTCCCCCTAGAGTACCGCTGCACCCTGCCTCCCCTCCCCACTACTCCCCCTAGAGTACCGCTGCACCCTGCCTCCCCTCCTCACTACTCCCCCTAGAGTACCGCTGCACCCTGCCTCCCCTCCCCACGACTCCCCCTAGAGTACCGCTGCACCCTGCCTCCCCTCCTCACTACTCCCCCTAGAGTACCGCTGCACCCTGCCTCCCCTCCCCACGACTCCCCCTAGAGTACCGCTGCACCCTGCCTCCCCTCCCCACTACTCCCCCTAGAGTACCGCTGCACCCTGCCTCCCCTCCCCACTACTCCCCCTAGAGTACCGCTGCCCCCTGCCTCCCCTCACTCCCCTCTGTGTCTGTGTAATCTTGGTGGGCTGTTCGTGTGTCTTGTTGTGTTTATTTATTGAATGTATTCACTTCCAGAACTTTCTTCCTGACTCTCAGTGTACATCGTTACACCTTCACTTTTCCCTGAAGCATTACAGAAATAAAAACAAACCACTGAAGAAAATACAATCTTTGAGTGTTTTGAGTGAGTTTTGAGTAGAGACACTGATGAATATGTTAATTAGACGATGATACAGGATAAACAACATGTCATAACTGACAGGATAAATTACATGGATAAAATTCAACCATCAAAACTGAGAACAACTTTAAAATAAAGGGGAGGTTTATTCATTGTATTATTACTGATCCATTGCAGATTATCCTACATGTCAATCAAACTGTGCTGTGAGAATCATATTGCCTCCTAGACTCTCAGGCCTGTTTTCCAAATGGTACCCTATTCCCTATGGGCCCTGGTCAAAAGTAGTGCACTACATAGGGTTAAAGGGTGCCACGTGGGACACGAGCCAAGCCAGACACACAGAAGACACACAGGACTCAGGACATCACATTACATACATACACATGGGCAACAGCATCTTTTATCAACAATACTGCATCATGAGGACAGTTACCACATGATGATATGACATCATTAGAGCATCACTGTCAAAGTGAAAGGGACAGACTGATAAAAAACACCACTTAGAAAATCACTAGACAGTAACATCTGACAGTAGTGTTTAATGTCCAGCAGCAATATTAGTAGTATCCCATCCTATTATTCTCAATGATGCATTTTATAATCATTTCATTCAAGTCATTTGAATTAGAAAGAACAGATTATGTCGTGAAAAATATAATAATTTAATGTATGAATTTAGCTGAAAGCTATAAACCATCATAAGAGTCTTTGGAGTCAAACAGTAAAACTCAGATGAAAGACACCTTGGAGATCCTGATATCAACACATTGTAACGTTGTTCCTTCTAACAGAATGACTGTTCCACCTAGTAGTCCATCACATTGTAACGTTGTTCCTTCTAACAGAATGACTGTTCCACCTAGTAGTCCATCACATTGTAACGTTGTTCCTTCTAACAGAATGACTGTTCCACCTAGTAGTCCATCACATTGTAACATTGTTCCACCTAGTAGTCCAACACATTGTAATGTTGTTCCTTCTAACAGAATGGCTGTTCCACCTAGTAGTCCAACACATTTTAAGGTTGTTCCTTCTAACAGAATGACTGTTCCACCTAGTAGTCCAACACAGAAGTAGGTGGTCAGTAATGGTTCTTGTTTTGCAGTAAGCCAACTAAGTCAACTGGTTCAGTAAGTCTTAGATTGCATATATGATATGTGACTTGAAGGTTTTTCCTGAAGCAGTCCATCCGTTTCCAACAGTGAAAACCCAGCCCACATTTAATAGTAGATACTTGATGTGTTTGTGGTGCGTAGACCAAAGACTGATGAGTTATGAACAGAACAATGTGGAAGTTGAGTCCATTGTGTTCATCCATCCTTCAGCAGCCAGCCAGCCTCCAGTTGATTCATCACCATCCTGCAATGTCATATTTCAACCAGCAGGGGTCACTGATTCTACTATCTGAATTGTATCACTGTTCAAAGATGCCTCTGCCTTATCCAAGGTTCATCCTCCATTTCATGGCTTAAGGTAAACAGACAACACATGCATGAATCCAGAGTATTGTTTTATCAAAACCATTTATAAAACACATCATCCTCAGACTGATAGTCTTCCATGGTCTTATTGTAAAGTCAAGTCCTTTAGAATCGTATTGGAGATACTGGAACTTTCCACAGTCAAATAAAGCATGTTTCCTTTTGCATAGAAACACTAGAATGTTCTCTTATCAGACACTGAAGAAGAAGAAACCAAAAAGCCCTTTCATGGTTTTAGAACGGTTGTCCAAAGAAGAACAACTTTGGTGTTTGAAAGTCATCAAACATCTGAAGTCAACAGCTCTCTGTGGTTGTAAAGTCATCAAATATGGAGTCAGTCAACAGCTCTCTGTGATTGTAAAGTCATCAAGCATGGAGTCAGTCAACAGCTCTCTGTGATTGTAAAGTCATCAAACATGGAGTCAGTCAACAGCTCTCTGTGATTGTAAAGTCATCAAGCATGGAGTCAGTCAACAGCTCTCTGTGATTGTAAAGTAATAAAACATGGAGTCAGTCAACATCTCTCTGTGATTGTAAAGTCATCAAGCATGGAGTCAGTCAACATCTCTCTGTGATTGTAAAGTCATCAAACATGGAGTCAGTCAACAGCTCTCTGTGATTGTAAAGTCATCAAACATGGAGTCAGTCAACAGCTCTCTGTGATTGTAAAGACATCAAACATGGAGTCAGTCAACAGCTCTCTGTGATTGTAAAGACATCAAACATGGAGTCAGTCAACATCTCTCTGTGATTGTAAAGTCATCAAACATGAAGTCAGTCAACAGCTCTCTGTGATTGTAAAGACATCAAACATGGAGTCAGTCAACAGCTCTCTGTGATTGTAAAGTCATCAAACATGGAGTCAGTCAACAGCTCTCTGTGATTGTAAAGTCATCAAATATGGAGTCAGTCAACATCTCTCTGTGATTGTAAAGACATCAAACATGGAGTCAGTCAACATCTCTCTGTGATTGTAAAGTCATCAAACATGAAGTCAGTCAACAGCTCTCTGTGATTGTAAAGACATCAAACATGGAGTCAGTCAACAGCTTATTCCTCTCAGTCCATCAGCCAAAATGATCATTATCATAACATAAATCATATAGTCATATTGATTGATAAAGATAACGCAAGCAGTAGCAGGCATGCTAAGATCAGGCATTCTGGAACATTCTAGAGAGATTTCCAGAGGGGGCGGGGTTTAGGCTAGGTAGCTGTCTGTCTGTCATCGGAAGACCAGCGTGGAGGCCTTGAGACAGGTGAAGGAGGCAGTGAGACAGGTGAGGAAGAGAGAAACAGACAGGTAGATCTGAGATGCTCCTCCACACTCCTTGGCGTTTTCCTGAAATCAATCGTTAACACAGTTACAGCCAGTTGTATAATGAACACTACTTAATAAGGCTATTAAGTTCACATTTTTGATCTTAGAATAACAAAAACTCAGTTTGAAATTAAAGGAGCTATGAGAATAGTGCAACACATGTTCTCTTCTGATGTCAATCCATCCACTTGAAGTGAGGTTATTGGGAAGCAGTGGACCAATACGGGGTGCTGACCTGAGGGTGATAGGCGTGGCAGGACTCGGGTCTCCTACGGACCTTCTGAGATTTCATCCTGTCACACTTTACTGAGGCGTTATGTACACAGAGGTCAAGGGCACCAACACACGTAACAACAAGGAGTATCTGTTACAATACCAACACACTAAACAACAACAAGGAGTATCTGTTACAATACCAACACACTAAACAACAACAAGGAGTATCTATGATACAATACCAACACACTAAACAACAACAAGGAGTATCTATGTTACAATACCAACACACAAACAACAACAAGGAGTATCTATGTTACAATACCAACACACTAAACAACAACAAGGAGTATCTGTTACAATACCAACACACTAAACAACAACAAGGAGTATCTTTGTTACAATACCAACACACTAAACAACAACAAGGAGTATCTGTTACAATACCAACACACTAAACAACAACAAGGAGTATCTGTTACAATACCAACACACTAAACAACAACAAGGAGTATCTATGATACAATACCAACACACTAAACAACAACAAGGAGTATCTATGTTACAATACCAACACACTAAACAACAACAAGGAGTATCTGTTACAATACCAACACACTAAACAACAACAAGGAGTATCTATGTTACAATACCAACACACTAAACAACAACAAGGAGTATCTTTGTTACAATACCAACACACTAAACAACAACAAGGAGTATCTGTTACAATACCAACACACTAAACAACAACAAGGAGTATCTGTTACAATACCAACACACTAAACAACAACAAGGAGTATCTATGTTACAATACCAACACACTAAACAACAACAAGGAGTATCTGTTACAATACCAACACACTAAACAACAACAAGGAGTATCTATGTTACAATACCAACACACTAAACAACAACAAGGAGTATCTATGTTACAATACCAACACACTAAACAACAACAAGGAGTATCTGTTACAATACCAACACACTAAACAACAACAAGGAGTATCTGTTACAATACCAACACACTAAACAACAACAAGGAGTATCTATGTTACAATACCAACACACTAAACAACAACAAGGAGTATCTGTTACAATACCAACACACTAAACAACAACAAGGAGTATCTGTTACAATACCAACACACTAAACAACAACAAGGAGTATCTATGTTACAATACCAACACACTAAACAACAACAAGGAGTATCTGTTACAATACCAACACACTAAACAACAACAAGGAGTATCTGTTACAATACCAACACACTAAACAACAACAAGGAGTATCTGTTACAATACCAACACACTAAACAACAACAAGGAGTATCTGTTACAATACCAACACACTAAACAACAACAAGGAGTATCTATGTTACAATACCAACACACTAAACAACAACAAGGAGTATCTGTTACAATACCAACACACTAAACAACAACAACAACAAGGAGTATCTATGATACAATACCAACACACTAAACAACAACAAGGAGTATCTGTTACAATACCAACACACTAAACAACAACAAGGAGTATCTATGATACAATACCAACACACTAAACAACAACAAGGAGTATCTATGTTACAATACCAACACACTAAACAACAACAACAAGGAGTATCTATGATACAATACCAACACACTAAACAACAACAAGGAGTATCTATGTTACAATACCAACACACTAAACAACAACAAGGAGTATCTATGATACAATACCAACACACTAAACAACAACAAGGAGTATCTATGATACAATACCAACACACTAAACAACAACAAGGAGTATCTATGATACAATACCAACACACTAAACAACAACAAGGAGTATCTATGTTACAATACCAACACACTAAACAACAACAAGGAGTATCTGTTACAATACCAACACACTAAACAACAACAAGGAGTATCTGTTACAATACCAACACACTAAACAACAACAAGGAGTATCTATGTTACAATACCAACACACTAAACAACAACAAGGAGTATCTATGTTACAATACCAACACGCTAAACAACAACAAGGAGTATCTATGATACAATACCAACACACTAAACAACAACAAGGAGTATCTATGTTACAATACCAACACACTAAACAACAACAAGGAGTATCTATGTTACAATACCAACACACTAAACAACAACAAGGAGTATCTGTTACAATACCAACACACTAAACAACAACAAGGAGTATCTATGATACAATACCAACACACTAAACAACAACAAGGAGTATCTATGTTACAATACCAACACACTAAACAACAACAAGGAGTATCTATGTTACAATACCAACACACTAAACAACAACAAGGAGTATCTATGTTACAATACCAACACACTAAACAACAACAAGGAGTATCTATGTTACAATACCAACACACTAAACAACAACAAGGAGTATCTGTTACAATACCAACACACTAAACAACAACAACAAGGAGTATCTATGATACAATACCAACACACTAAACAACAACAACGAGTATCTGTTACAATACCAACACACTAAACAACAACAAGGAGTATCTATGATACAATACCAACACTATAAACTGGGTGGTTCGAGCCCTGAATTCTGATTGGCTGACAGCCGTGGTATATCAGGCCGTATATAACGTGTATGACAAAACATTTATTGTTACTGCTTTAATTACACTGGTAACCAGTTTATAATCACGATAAGGCACCTCGTGGGTTTGTGGTATATGGCATTGCATTGTGCTAAGAACAGCCCTTAGCCGTGTTATATTGGTCATATACCACACCCCCTAGGTCGTTATTGCTTAAATAGTCTATATGCCAGGGGGATAGGGTCAGTCTGTCATATCTGGTGCAATTCTATATGCAGTGTGTGCAGGGTCAATTACATGAAAGCAGCCCTGTCTGGGTATGAGACCCTGACACCCCTACTGACAGATTGGCTGATGATGCAGCTCACACAGCACAGCCCATTATGGTGTGTGTTGTTCATGAAGGAATGTATGAGTGTATGACTGGCTTAATGCTTTACTACAGCTGGACTCTGTCAGAGTGATAAGACTCTACTCTCAATATGATCTACATAACCAATATAGACCATGTTCTCTCTCTCTCTCTCTCTCTCTCTCTCTCTCTCTCTCTCTCTCCTCGCTCTCCTGTCCTCGCTCTCCCTCTCTTCTTCTCTCCCTCTCTTCTTTTCTCCCTCTCTCTCCCTCTCTCTTCTTCTAGCCCCTCCCTCCCTCCCTCCCTCCCTCCCTCCCTCCCTCCCTATCCCTCTCTCTCTCCCTCCCCCCAACACCTGCTATTTCGACCTCTGAATGCTCGGCTATGACCCTGCAGGTCATTTATGAGGAGAGTTTAGGAAGATACTGCTCCTCACAGCGTAAAACAGCAATTCATAACTGGTTGAAATGAACGATGCCTGAAATAAATATAATAAGAGAAGTGATTTGTCTGATACATGACTAAGGAACTGCTTATTCATAGATATCAAATCCCATTTCCACAACACCATTATAATTATATCAATCACTGTCTGTGTCAGAGAGAGTGAACCAGTAAGATAGCGCTTCATGTTAAAGGATATATTTCACTTCCTTGGGTTCCATGGTGATAGCGGGATACTGACGGGAACAGTCACAGTCTGCCTGTACCACCAACATCAGCAGGTTACTGTCAGGGACAGCCTGGGTTACAAACATCCTGGAACACACACACACAGAACAGTTAAGACGCAGACACATAGATAGAGAGAGATAGAGAGAGAGAGAGAGGTAGAGAGAGAGAGGGAGAGAGAGAGGCAGAGAGAGAGAGGGGTAGAGAGAGAGAGAGAGAGAGAGAGAGTAGAGAGAGAGAGAGGTAGAGAGAGAGAGAGAGAGAGAGAGAGAGAGAGAGGCAGAGAGAGAGAGAGAGGTAGAGAGAGAGAGAGCGAGAGAGAGGCAGAGAGAGAGAGGTAGAGAGAGAGAGAGAGAGGTAGAGAGAGAGCGAGAGGTAGAGAGAGAGAGGTATAGAGAGAGAGAGAGGTAGAGAGAGAGAGAGAGGTAGAGAGAGAGCGAGAGGTAGAGAGATAGAGAGAGAGAGAGAGGTAGAGAGAGAGAGGTATAGAGAGAGAGAGGTAGAGAGAGAGAGAGAGAGGTAGAGAGAGAGAGAGAGAGAGAGAGAGAGGCAGAGAGAGAGAGGGGTAGAGAGAGAGAGGTAGAGAGAGAGAGGTAGAGAGAGAGAGAGGGAGAGAGAGGGAGAGAGAGAGGCAGAGAGAGAGAGGAGGGTAGAGAGAGAGCAAGAGAGAGAGAGAGAGAGAGAGAGAGAGAGAGAAGAGAGGTAGAGAGAGAGAGAGGTCCTGGGGCTCTGTTCACAAACACAAACACACCCCACAGAGCCCCAGAACACAGCACAATTAGACCAACCAAATCATGAGAAAACAAAAAGATAATTACTTGACACATTGGAAAGAATTAACAAAAAAACAGAGCAAACTAGAATGCTATTTGGCCTAAACAGAGAGTACA
>NW_028322095.1:2157500-2172500 GCF_057628025.1 Oncorhynchus mykiss
TGTATGATTGTCTTGCTTATATAAAATATATTTTCATGCTTTTGTCATTTATATAAATGATGTTGTTAACTTTTTTTTAAATGACAGAAAAAGTGTGTGTGTGTGTGCATGGCCGTGTGTGTGTTCTTACTTCTGACAGCGTCCACACTTAATGAGGCTGTTGGTCTCCTTGATGGAGGGCTCGTAGACAAAGCTGGGGTACTCAGTGTCACACGGCTGCAGGATGTCTCCCTTCTTCTTCTGGGCCGACGCTGGGGACAGAGACAACCAATCACCATCACTCATACTAACGTGAGTGATGGAGAGCCAATCACCATCACTCACACTAACGTACACACCTCCAGTCCTAATCCCTTATGGGATAGGACATTGTATGACGAACATCATTATGTTAAAAAAAATAAATGTAACCTTTATTTAACTAGACAAGTCAGTTAAGAACAAATTATTATTTACAACGACGGCCCACCCCGGGCGCTGGGCCAATTGTGCACCAACCCTATGAGAATCACGGCCGGATGTGATACAGCCTGGATTCGAACCAGGGACTACAGTGACACTTCTTGTACTGAGATGCAGTGTCTTAGACCACTGAGCCACTCGGGAGCCCAACATGAGTCGCAAGCAACCCTTAACCCCTTCTCCGAACTCCATCCAGCCCATACACCTTGTTGGTTCGTTCACAATGACAAACACTGAAGGACTAGGAGCTAAGGGAAAGGACTAGGAGCTAAGGAAAAGGACTAGGAGCTAAGGGAAAGGACTAGGAGCTAAGGGAAAGGACTAGGAGCTAAGGGAAAGGACTAGGAGCTAAGGGAAAGGACTAGGAGCTAAGGGAAAGGATTAGGAGCTAAGGGAAAGGACTAGGAGCTAAGGGAAAGGATTAGGAGCTAAGGGAAAGGACTAGGAGCTAAGGAAAAGGACTAGGAGCTAAGGGAAAGGACTAGGAGCCAAGGGAAGGGACTAGGAGCTAAGGGAAAGGACTAGGAGCTAAGAGAAAGGACTAGGAGCTAAGGGAAAGGACTAGGAGCTAAGGGAATGGACTAGGAGAAATGGGAAAGGACTAGGAGCTAAGAGAAAGGACTAGGAGCTAAGGGAAAGGACTAGGAGCTAAGGGAAAGGACTAGGAGCTAAGGGAAAGGACTAGGAGCTAAGGGAAAGGACTAGGAGCTAAGGGAAAGGACTAGGAGCTAAGAGAAAGGACTAGGAGCTAAGGGAAAGGACTAGGAGCTAAGAGAAAGGACTGGGCCGTGTTTTGGACCAGACCACAGTGTATTTCCATGCAGAGATACCAGGCAGTCGTCACTGCATGGGACTGGAACAGAGTTTATAACAGATAGATTGTTCTAATAAATGATGATAGAGTCTGTGTATATTACAGCTGTCATAACAGCATATCAACTCATGGAGATCGACATCTTAATGACTGTGGACAAGGATACACTTTCAAGATGTCAGACTCTTGAATTATTTACTAGCTGTCATTACTGTGAATTTATCTGACCCTGATCAACTTTAAATAGATTATATAGATGAGATAGATACAGTACATCCTCTGATCGTCTGTTGCCACACACACACACACGCGCACACACACACACACACACACACACACACACACACACACACACACACACACACACACACACACACACAACACACACACACACACACACACACACACACACACACCACACACACACACACACACACACACACACAATAGGTTTAATCTGTACCTTTGAAGCCAGGCTTGGCTGGGTGGGAGGAATGAGGTGGTGAGAATGATTGACAGGTGATGATGAGGATGATATTGATGATGGTGATAGAGACATGGGTGAGTGTGGTCAGGACAGGAGACAACATGAGAGACACAGATTGGGACATTGAAGCCAAACAGTGCAACACAACACACGGAAGCTGAATGAGATGAATAGGAATGAATGCTCTTTACTGGACTGTGTTACCTTCAGCAAAGCGGTCAGAGTGCCAGAGACCACAGATGTTGAACTCCAGTAAAAACCTACAGAGAGGGAAGGAGAAAGAAAGAAGATGAGTGAAAGAGAACGCGAGAGAGAGGGAGAGAAGGAGTGGAGAGAGGGAGAAGGAGTGATGAGATAGAGGGAGAGAGAGAAGGAGTGATGGAACAAAGGAGAGAGGGAGAGAAGGAGTGATGGAGAGAGGGAGAGAAGGAGTGGAGAGAGGGAGAGAAGGAGTGGAGAGAGGGATAGAGGGAGTGATGGAGAGAATGAGAGAGGGAGAGAAGGAGTGAAGGAGAAAGAGAGAGAAGGAGTGATGAGATAGAGGGAGAGAGGGAGAGAAGGAGTGATGGAGAGAGGGAGGGAACTAGTGATGGAGAGAGGAAGAGAAGGAGTGATGGAGAGAGGAAGAGAAGGAGTGATGGAGAGAGGAAGAGAAGGAGTGATGGAAAGAGGAAGAGAAGGAGTGATGGAGAGAGGAAGAGAAGGAGTGATGGAGAGAGGGAGGGAAGGAGTGATGGAAAGAGGGAGGGAAGGAGTGATGGAGAAAGGGAGGGAAGGAGTGATGGAGAGAGGGAGGGAAGAAGTGATGGAGAGAGGAAGAGAAGGAGTGATGAGATAGAGGGAGAGAGGGAGAGAAGGAGTGATGGAGAGAGGAAGAGAAGGTGTGATGGAGAGAGGAAGAGAAGGAGTGATGGAGAGAGGAAGAGAAGGAGTGATGGAGAGAGGGAGGGAAGGAGTGATGGAAAGAGGGAGGGAAGGGGTGATGGAAAGAGTGAGAGAAGGAGTGATGGAGAGAGGGAGAGAAGGAGTGATGGAGAGAGGGAGGGAAGGAGTGATGGAAAGAAGGAGGGAAGGAGTGATGGAAAGAGGGAGGGAAGGAGTGATGGAGAGAGGGAGGGAAGGAGTGATGGAGAGAGGGAGAGAAGGAGTGATGGAGAGAGGAAGAGAAGGAGTGATGGAGAGAGGTAGGGAAGGAGTGATGGAGTGATGGAGTGATGGAGAGAGGAAGAGAAGGAGTGATGGAGAGAGGGAGGGAAGGAGTGATGGAGAGAGGGAGAGAAGGAGTGATGGAGAGAGGGAGAGAAGGAGTGAAAGAGAGATGGAGGGAGGAAGAGAAGGAGTGATGGAGTGAAGGAGAGAAGGAGAGAGAGCGAAGGACAGAAGGAGAGAAGAGAGAGAGAGCCATACATACAGAACAGGTGAGAGTAAATTGTAATGGCTCTTGAGAATTAACTAGCTACCAGCAGCCAACGACCTCTGATCTCTCTGACACACTTACAGCAGGAAGTTGGTGAGGAACCACTTTAGAGCAGCCGCCAGACCATAGAAGGGCTGTAGAGAGGAGAGAGAGAGAGAGGGGGGGGGGGGAGGGAGAGAGGGAGAGCAATATAGAGATACATAACACAGAATGACTCTCAGAGAAACAAGAGAGGGGAAGTGGATTCAGTGCTGAGGGATGAGACGTCTGCTGTGAATAACCTCTCTTTTCAAATCACTGACACTAGGCATCAATTCACACCCACAGCATCTCCTACCAGATCAGTAATCAGTGGTGGAAATCTAATAGCTAAAAATATATACTTAGGTATCAACAGTAAAAGTCTAAATCATTTCAAATGTATTATATTAAGCAAACCAGACATTTATTTTCTAACAGAGAGCCATTGGCACAGTCCAACATTTACAAGGGAAGAGTTTGTGTTTAGTGAGCAGATCAGAGGCAGTGGGGATGACCAGGGATGTTCTCTTGAATTGGACATCTTCCTGTCCTGCTAAGCATTCAACATGTAACTAGTACTTTTGGGTGTCAGGGAAAATGTATGGAGTAAAAAATACACTATTTTCTTTAGGAATGTAGTAAAGTACAGATATAGTAAAGTACAGATACCCTAAAAAACACACACATACATACAGTATTCAGACAAACACACACACACATACATACAGTATTCAGACAAACACACACATACAGGATTCAGACAAACACACACATACATACAGGATTCAGACAAACACACACACACACACACACACACACACACACACACACACACACACACACACACACACACACACACACACACACACACACACACACACACACACACAAAACATACAGTATTCAGACGAACACACACACACATACAGTATTCAGACAAACACACACACACATACAGTATTCAGACAAACACACACACACATACAGTATTCAGACAAACACACACACACATACAGTATTCAGACAAACACACACACACATACAGTATTCAGACAAACACACACATACATACAGTATTCAGACAAACACACACACACATGCATACAGTATTCAGACGAACACACACACACACACATACAGTATTCAGACAAACACACACACACACACATACAGTATTCAGACAAACACACACACATCCATGAACACACACAGAGACTGTTGTTTACATGTTTACTCACACTAAGAAGGGGTCTGGCGCTGCTGGCAGAATGTCCTCCCATCTTACACATGGCCTGATAGTCGTACAGAGATACCCTGAAGACACACACACACACACAGAGAGAGACGCACAGAAACAGGTTTGCGTAATATCCTCTAAAATCAACCACTCACATTTATTTGAACTGTCGTAGATAGCATCACTTCACTCAGGAGTGTTTCTACATCAGAGACGCAGCTGAAAGGTTTCTCAACGCAGCTAGATGATGAAAGAGATGGGGATGTCCCCAATGTCACCCTACTGCCTATGGGCCCTGGTCAAAAGTAGTGCACTATGAAGGGAATAGGGTGTACAGTAGATGTAAGAGAAACCCGACCCAGCCAATCAAATCAAAGGGCTAACCCTGTGATGACACACAGTATGGTATGTTACACTAATAACCACACGCAGATATAGAATAGTTAAAGGTGTTATCATGAGAGAGATATAGAATAGTTAAAGGTGTTATCATGAGATATAGAACAGTTAAAGGTATTATCATGAGATATAGAACAGTTAAAGGTATTATCATGAGATATAGAACAGTTAAAGGTATTATCATGAGATATAGAACAGTTAAAGGTATTATCATGAGATATAGAACAGTTAAAGGTGTTATCATGAGATATAGATCAGTTAAAGGTATTATCATGAGATATAGAACAGTTAAAGGTATTATCATGAGATATAGATCAGTTAAAGGTGTTATCATGAGATATAGAACAGTTAAAGGTGTTATCATGAGATATAGAACAGTTAAAGGTGTTATCATGAGATATAGAACAGTTAAAGGTGTTATCATGAGATATAGAACAGTTAAAGGTGTTATCATGAGATATAGAACAGTTAAAGGTGTTATCATGAGATATAGAACAGTTAAAGGTATTATCATGAGATATAGAACAGTTAAAGGTGTTATCATGAGATATAGAACAGTTAAAGGTATTATCATGAGAGAGATATAGAACAGTTAAAGGTATTATCATGAGATATAGAACAGTTAAAGGTGTTATCATGAGATATAGAACAGTTAAAGGTATTATCATGAGATATAGAACAGTTAAAGGTGTTATCATGAGATATAGAACAGTTAAAGGTATTATCATGAGAGAGATATAGAACAGTTAAAGGTATTATCATGAGATATAGAACAGTTAAAGGTGTTATCATGAGATATAGAATAGTTAAAGGTGTTATCATGAGATATAGAATAGTTAAAGGTATTATCATGAGATATAGAACAGTTAAAGGTATTATCATGAGATATAGAAGAGTTAAAGGTATTATCATGAGAGAGATGTAGAACAGTAAAAGGTATTATCATGAGATATAGAACAGTTAAAGGTATTATCATGAGAGAGATGTAGAACAGTAAAAGGTATTATCATGAGATATAGAACAGTTAAAGGTATTATCATGAGATATAGAACAGTTAAAGGTGTTATCATGAGATATAGAACAGTTAAAGGTGTTATCATGAGATATAGAACAGTTAAATGTATTATCATGAGATATAGAACAGTTAAAGGTGTTATCATGAGATATAGATCAGTTAAAGGTGTTATCATGAGATATAGAACAGTTAAAGGTGTTATCATGAGATATAGAACAGTTAAAGGTATTATCATGAGATATAGATCAGTTAAAGGTGTTATCATGAGATATAGAACAGTTAAAGGTGTTATCATGAGATATAGAATAGTTAAAGGTATTATCATGAGATATAGAACAGTTAAAGGTATTATCATGAGATATAGATCAGTTAAAGGTGTTATCATGAGATATAGAACAGTTAAAGGTATTATCATGAGAGAGATATAGAATAGTTAAAGGTATTATCATGAGAGAGATATAGAACAGTTAAAGGTATTATCATGAGATATAGAACAGTTAAAGGTATTATCATGAGATATAGAACAGTTAAAGGTATTATCATGATATATAGAACAGTAAAAGGTATTATCATGAGAGAGATATAGAATAGTTAAAGGTGTTATCATGAGATATAGAACAGTTAAAGGTGTTATCATGAGATATAGAACAGTTAAAGGTATTATCATGAGATATAGAACAGTTAAAGGTATTATCATGAGATATAGAACAGTTAAAGGTATTATCATGAGATATAGAACAGTTAAAGGTGTTATCATGAGATATAGAACAGTTAAAGGTATTATCATGAGAGAGATATGGAACAGTTGAAGACTATCGTCTTACCTTTTGAACATGCCCATCTTGATAAGGCGTGCCATCACTGAGCCGTCAACTTCTCCAAAGAACCTCCCCACCTAGAGACAGACCGACAGACAGGGAGAAGACCACACTGTCTTTACAATGACACCATTAACATTGTCATACACGCCGTTTTTGACAGCATAGTAAATGTAACACACACTATCACATTATATAATACACTACCACATTATATAATACACTATCACATTATATAATACACTACCACATTATATAATACACTACCACATTATATAATACACTATCACATTATATAATACACTATCACATTATATAATACACTATCACATTATATAATACACTACCACATTATATAATACACTACCACATTATATAATACACTACCACATTATATAATACACTACCACATTATACACTAACTACCACATTATATAATACACTACCACATTATATAGCACACATACACTATCACATTATATAATACACTACCACATTATATAATACACTATCACATTATATAGCACACATACACTATCACATTATATAATACACTACCACATTATATAATACACTACCACATTATATAGCACACATACACTATCACATTATATAATACACTACCACATTATATAATACACTACCACATTATATAATACACTATCACATTATATAATACACTATCACATTATATAATACACTACCACATTATATAATACACTACCACATTATATAATACACTATCACATTATATAATACACTACCACATTATATAATACACTACCACATTATATAATACACTATCACATTATATAATACACTATCACATTATATAATACACTACCACATTATATAATACACTACCACATTTACTATAATCCTCATCTGTGGTTTATAAACAGTGGTTTATACCCTCCCTCCCTCCCTCCCTCCCTCCCTCCCTCCCTCCCTCCCTCCCTCCCTCCCTCCCTCCCTCCCTCCAGTCATAGGAAGTTGTCCTTTCACCTCATTTGGCAAAGTGGAAAACGACAAACATCTTTCCCCCATTCCCCTCTTCCTTCTCCTCTCCCTCTCTACCTCTCCCTCTCTCTCTTCCTCTACCTCTCCCTCTCTCTCTACCTCTCCCTCTCTCTCTACCTCTCCCTCTCTCTCTCCACCTCTCCCTCTCTCTCTACCTCTCCCTCTCTCTCCACCTCTCCCTCTACCTCTCCCTCTCTCTCTACCTCTCCTTCTCCTCTACCTCTCCCTCTCTCTCTACCTCTCCTTCTCCTCTACCTCTCCCTCTCTCTCTACCTCTCCCTCCCTCTCTCTACCTCTCCCTCTCTCTCTTCACTTCTCCTCCAGTGAAGTTCCCATCTAGTCCACCGTACAAGTTCAATTATTCATTTTAATCCAGCCAGGCTGTTTTGTACTGTTTTGCTTGGTTGAGTGGTTGATTTCTCACTGGCATGTCACCTGTCACCTGTACTGTATTGCAGTGCTCAGGGTAGAGGTTAGGTGTATAGAGGACAGCTCATCAGCTGGGTAGAGGTAGAGGTAGAGGTAGAGGTAGAGGTAGAGGTAGAGGTAGAGGTTAGGTGTATAGAGGACATCTCATCAGCTGGGTAGAGGTAGAGGTAGAGCTTAGGTGTATAGAGGACATCTCATCAGCTGGGTAGAGGTAGAGGTAGAGGTTAGGTGTATAGAGGACAGCTCATCAGCTGGGTAGAGGTAGAGGTAGAGGTTAGGAGTATAGAGGACAGCTCATCAGCTGGGTAGAGGTGGAGGTAGAGGTAGAGGTAGAGGTTAGGTGTATAGAAAACAGCTCATCAGCTGGGTAGAGGTAGAGGTAGAGGTAGAGGTCGAGGTTAGGTGTATAGAGGACAGCTCATCAGCTGGGTAGAGGTAGAGGTAGAGGTAGAGGTCGAGGTTAGGTGTATAGAGGACAGCTCATCAGCTGGGTAGAGGTAGAGGTAGAGGTAGAGGTAGAGGAATAGGTAGAGGTAGAGGTAGAGGAATAGGTAGAGGTAGAGGTAGAGGAATAGGTAGAGGTAGAGGTAGAGGTAGAGGTAGAGGTAGAGGTAGAGGAATAGGTAGAGGAATAGGTAGAGGTAGAGGTAGAGGTAGAGGAATAGGTGGAGGTAGAGGTTAGGTGTATAGAGGACAGCTCATCAGCTGGGTAGAGGTAGAGGTAGAGGTAGAGGTGTATAGAGGACAGCTCATCAGCTGGGTAGAGGTAGAGGTAGAGGTTAGGTGTATGGAGGACAGCTCATCAGCTGGGTAGCGGTAGAGGTAGAGGTCAGGTGTATAGAGGACAGCTCATCAGCTGGGTAGAGGTAGAGGTAGAGGAATAGGTAGAGGTAGAGGTTAGGTGTATAGAGGACATCTCATCAGCTGGGTAGAGGTAGAGGTAGAGGTTAGGTGTATAGAGGACAGCTCATCAGCTGGGTAGAGGTAGAGGTAGAGGTTAGGTGTATAGAGGAGTGTTTGAGTGACCGTAGCCGTCTCTCCTCTACTAGCCTGCGGTGGACTCTGCTCCACTATTCTACTACCTCTGAGGATTTGTGTTGGGTTCTAGGGCTTTCAGTTTACTAGGACATTTTATTTGAAGGACTCACAAAGTCGTAAAGGAGCAGTCTATACTCATTGAGACCTCTTTGCTAAGTAATATCTCTGGCAGTGTACCATGGGATGTAATGTCCAGTGTGACTGATTGGGTTTGATCTGGGTCATCTGGGTATCACAAGACTGTGTTAGCCCACTAAGCTAAATACTCTTGTTAGCCCACTGAGCTAAAGACTGTGTTAGCCCACTGAGCTAAATACTCTTGTTAGCCCACTGAGCTAAATACTGTGTTAGCCACTGAGCTAAAGACTGTGTTAGCCACTGAGCTAAAGACTGTGTTAGCCCACTGAGCTAAATACTCTTGTTAGCCCACTGAGCTAAAGACTGTGTTAGCCACTGAGCTAAAGACTATGTTAGCCACTGAGCTAAAGACTGTGTTAGCACACTGAGCTAAAGACTGTGTTAGCACACTGAGCTAAAGACTGTGTTAGCCACTGAGATAAAGACTGCGTTAGCCACTGAGCTAAAGACTGTGTTAGCCACTGAGCTAAAGACTGTGTTAGCCCACTGAGCTAAAGACTGTGTTAGCCCACTGAGCTAAAGACTGTGTTAGCCCACTGAGCTAAAGACTGTGTTAGCCACTGAGCTAAAGACTGTGTTAGCCACTGAGCTAAATACTGTGTTAGCCACTGAGCTAAAGACTGTGTTAGCCACTGAGCTAAAGACTGTGTTAGCCCACTCATACGTTCATTCATCATTTTATTTGTCATTTTACACTACAATTTGTGTCTCTGTCTGTGTGTGTGTGTGTGTGTGTGTGTGTGTGTGTGTGTGTGTGTGTGTGTGTGTGTGTGTGTGTGTGTGTGTGTGTGTGTGTGTGTGTGTGTGTAGTGCCTGCGCTTGCTTCAATTTAGGTATGTGGGGATAGACTATGTTTCCTGTGACCTATTTTAGTCTGTGTCTGTTTCTCTGTGTCTCTGTGTGTGTGTCTGTGTGTGTCTGTGTGTGTGTGTGTGTCTGTGTGTGTGTGCCTGTGTGTGTGTGTCTGTGTGTGTGTGCCTGCAGAGGTGCTTCAATTTCGGTATGTGGGGATAGACTGTTTCCTGTGACCTATTTTAGTTTTAAGGAAGTACTGCTCAAACACAAGTTCAAATAGGCTCATATTTGTCCTGTTTTCCACATGTCCAGTGTGAGGTTAAATGGAAATGTGTTTTCTGCACAATCCCACTCTACCTGAGACACCCTCAGAGAGGGGGGTCACGGCCAGCCAATATTGATGGCCCTGGAACAATTAGGGTTAATTGCCTTGCAGATCGACAGGCTCAGGAACCTTTCGGTTACTGGCTCAACACTCTAGCAACTGGGCTACCTGCCGCCCCCACACTGATAAAATATGAACTGAGACAGTTGGCTACAATTACAACCCCCCTCCTCCCTGTTCCACAGGCATAGACACAATACAACTAGGAGACTGAAAGAGTTTTAATTTTAAGACACAGACAGAAAAGTGACAACACAATAACTAGCTGTTTCCCAGGGGCTGTGATTAGGACGCCTCGTTGCTCCTCAGCTGAGAATAACTCATGTTGTGTTTGGTGGGTTTGTGTTTGGTGTGTGTGTGTGTGTGTTTGGACCGAGGGGCAGCCAGCCGCCAGGCTGCATTGGCTGCACCAGTGATCTTCCAACATTCCCTCCATCTTGTGCCAATATCAGTTCATTTTAAATCTTGGTTCCAATGGTTTAGATGATTTTTTCTAAGAGATTGTCAGTTGGATCGGCTCTCCACAAGGTTATGTTTACCTGACCTTTCTTATGAAGAACCTTTTCTGACTCAAATAGGATTCTCTCTAGATTGCGCTGATGTCCTAAAGATTTCAAATGGACATTTTGTGATGCTGTATAAAACTTTTAAGGTGCACGTATTTTAACATATCTTACATTGGTTAATCCAAAATGGCTTTTTAAAGCTGTCATGGAAATAAAAGTATTTCCTATGAACAAGTCATTTAGAGTTACTATGCCTTTGTAAGAGTATAACTTTAGACCGTCCCCTCGCCCATACCCGGGCGCGAACCAGGGACCCTCTGCACACATCAACAACAGTCACCCACGAAGCATCGTTACCCATCGCTCCACAAAAGCCGCGGCCCTTGCAGAGCAAAGGGGGAACAACTACTTCAAGGTTTCAGAGCAAGTGACGTCACCGATTGAAACGCTATTTAGCGCGCACCGCTAACTAAGCTAGCCGTTTCACATCCGTTACCTCAGCACCACCGCTAACTAAGCTAGCCGTTTCACATCCGTTACCTCAGCACCACCGCTAACTAAGCTAGCCGTTTCACATCCGTTACCTCAGCACCACCGCTAACTAAGCTAGCCGTTTCACATCCGTTACCTCAGCACCACCGCTAACTAAGCTAGCCTTTTCACATCCGTTACCTCAGCACCACCGCTAACTAAGCTAGCCGTTTCCCATCCGTTACGCCTTTAGTTTTCCATGTGGACCAATTTATCAGAGACTTCTGGAAAACTATGCAAGGATTGTTCCACCGGGTTCTAGGGAGGGATATTGGTTCTTGTAGAACACGTTTAATTTTCCTCCATATTGTTATAGTGTTCTTAACTATGAGGTTTTTAACAGTTCTTTATCCTTTGAAAATAGACACAAGGAGATTCTGCCGATGGATGAGCACATCTTCAACATGGGCCCAGTGCTCCTCTCTGGTGCATTTAACTACACTATATGTAGCAAGTAAAAGCCTTGGGTAGCGAGTTGATACAAGGTTAAAAACCCCCTCTCAGACTTAGGGAGATGTCAAATGTTTTGAGTTTTCAACATTGGTCAGGAATATCAGGAGATCATCTGTAAATAAGTTTAGTTCATGTTCATGTTTACCAATACTGATGCCTGTATACGTTTGGGTCCTGTCTAATTCTTTCTGCAAGCGGATCGATTGCCAGTGAAAACAGGAGGGGGGAGAAGGGACATCCCTGTCTTGTGCCCCTTTTTAAAGCAATTTCATCAGATCATGTATTATTTGTGTATATATTTTCTTTAGGGGGATATACAATATAGAATATTTATTATAAAATGTATTATTTCAGCTGTACAGTTGAAAGCTTCCAAAGTTTTGAATAGAAAAGGTCATTCAAGAGGGTCGAAAGCCTTTTCCGCAACAACAGCCAATATTAATGAATCTATATCTTGTATTTTTTTTGCATATTGTATTAAACTGAAACACGTTCTTGTATTTGTTTGTAAGTGTCTAGTTTTAATAAACCGTGTTTGATTGATATGCATATCGTGCAGTAAGACTTGCACCACGCTATTGCTTATAAACTTACTTATTAATTTACTGTCACAAGTTATTAAACTTACAGTTTACTATAATCAGTAGGGGACTCTCCAGATTTCCCTGGCTTTAATATCACTGAAATAACTTTGATACATGGTTTGACGCATGGAACTAGGAAGTGCTGAGTTGAGTGAGGTGTTGTCACGTTCTGACCTCTATTTCTGTTGTTTTGTATTTATTTAGTATGGTCAGGGCGTGAGTTGGGTGGGCAGTCTATGTTTGTTTTTCTATGTTTTGGGGCATTTCTATGTTTTCGGCCTAGTATGGTTCTCAATCAGAGGCAGGTGTCATTAGTTGTCTCTGATTGAGAATCATACTTAGGTAGCCTGGGTTTCACTGTGTGTTTGTGGGTGATTGTTCCTGTCACTGTGTTTGGTGTCACAGGATAGGACTGTTTTGCGTTTTCACATTTCTTGTTTTTGTTAGTTTGTTCATGTGTAGTGATTTATTAAAACATGAATAACCACCACGCTGCGCTTTGGTCCGCTTCTCTTCCTCCTACAGACGAACGCCCTTACAGAATCACCCACCACAACAGGACCAAGCAGCGTGTCAACAGGCAGGAGCAGCAGGAGAAGCAACAGCGGCTGCAGGAGATACGTAGTAAGGAATTCTGGACATGGGAGGAAATCCTCGACGGGAGAGGACCCTGGGCTAAGCCAGGAGAATATTGCCGCCCCAAGGCCGAGCTGGAGGCAGCAAAAGCAGAGAGGCGGCATTCTGAGAAGCAAGCACGGCGGCGCGGACGGAAGCCCGAGAGTCACCCCCAAAAATTTCTTGGGGGGGGGCACAGGGGGAGTGTGGCAGAGTCAGGAGTCAGACCTGAGCCAACTCCCCCCGTTTATCGTGAGGAGCCAAGGAGGAGCTCAGAACCAGAGCTGGTGTTGGAGGTGAGCGAAGCAGAGACTGTGAAGGAGTTAATGGGGAAATTGGAGGAGAGTGATATGAGGGACTTGCTGGTTTGGTGCATGAGGCACGACATTCGCCCGACGGAGCGTGTCAGGGATTTAATGGCACCGGGGTCAGCTCTCCATACTCATCCTGAGGTGCGTGCGAGGGGTCTGGTGAAGACTGTGCCAGCCTCACACACCAGGCCTCCTGTGCATCTCCCTAGCCTTGCACGTCCTGTGCCATCTCAGCACTACAGTGCTCCTAGCAGTGCTAACTGTGGCGGGCGTGGTGCTGGTCAGGCACCGTGTTATGCAGTTGTGCGCACGGTGTCCCCAGTACGCGTGCTTAGCCCAGTGCGCTACATCCCAGCTCCCCACATCTGCCGGGCTAGGGTGAAGATCCAGCCAGGGCGGTTGGTGCCAGCCCTGCCCTCAAGATCTCCAGTACGCCTTCACGGTCCGGTCTATCCGTCACCACCTCCACGCACCAGCCCTCCGGTGGCAGCCCCCCGTACCAGGCTGTCTCTCCGGCCCATCCTTACAGGGGCTTCCTCCTCTCCAGCGCTGCCGGAGCCTCCCACCTGTCCGGCGCCTCTGCCGGAACCTCTCGCCTGTCCGGCACCGCTGACAGAGCCTCCCGCCTGTCCGGCGCGACCGGAGCCTCCCGCCTGTCCGGCGCCTCTGCCGGAGCCTCCCGCCTGTCCGGCGCCGCTGCCGGAGCCTCCCGCCTGTCCGGCGCCTCTGCCGGAGCCTCCCGCCTGTCCGGCGCCTCTGCCGGAGCCTCCCGCCTGTCCGGCGCCTCTGCCGGAGCCTCCCGCCTGTCCGGCGCCTCTGCCGGAGCCTCCCGCCTGTCCGGCGCCTCTGCCGGAGCCTCCCGCCTGTCCGGCGCCGCTGCCGGAGCCTCCCGCCTGTCCGGCGCCGCTGCCGGAGCCTCCCGCCTGTCCGGCGCCGCTGCCGGAGTCTCCCGCCTCTCCGGCGCTACCAGGGCCTTCCTTTTCTCCAGCGTTGCCGGAGCTTCCCGTCTGCCCAGCGCCAGCTGAGCTTCCCGTCTGCCCAGCGCCAGCTGAGCTTCCCGTCTGCCCAGCGCCAGCTGAGCTTCCCGTCTGCCCAGCGCCAGCTGAGCTTCCCGTCTGCCCAGCGCCGCCAGCGCCGCCCGTCTGCCCAGCGCCGCCAGCGCCGCCCGTCTGCCCAGCGCCGCCAGTGCCGCCCGTCAGCCAGGGGCCGCCAGTGCCGCCCGTCAGCCAGGGGCCGCCAGTGCCGCCCGTCAGCCAGGGGCCGCCAGTGCCGCCAGTCAGCCAGGGGCCGCCAGTGCCGCCAGTCAGCCAGGGGCCGCCAGTGCCGCCAGTCAGCCAGGGGCCGCCAGTGCCGCCAGTCAGCCAGGGGCCGCCAGTGCCGCCAGTCAGCCAGGGGCCGCCAGTGCCGCCAGTCAGCCAGGGGCCGCCAGTGCCGCCAGTCAGCCAGGGGCCGCCAGTGCCGCCAGTCAGCCAGGGGCCGCCAGTGCCGCCAGTAAGCCAGGGGCCGCCAGTGCCGCCAGTCAGCC
>NW_028322095.1:2182500-2187500 GCF_057628025.1 Oncorhynchus mykiss
AAAATTCACCCTCCAGTGAGTTCTCCACACAGATAGAGTCTGACAGAGCAGAGTGATGGTGGCAGAACATCTCTGTATCTCCTGAGTTTTAGCTACCTCTGTCTTAAAAAGTGCTGGTGGTAGAACATCTCTGTATCTCCTGAGTCACCAGCCTTTCCCGAGTCAAGAAAATGCAATCCGAAATCTACTGCTCCTAATTATTTTGACTGGTTGGTGACCACCAACCCTGAGTCTATATTGGCAGCAACCTCTTGTTTCAAACACACTGTCTAGAGTTTTGAGTGGCTACTGCTTTCCACAGAGGAGAGGAGACAGGGTTGTAGGGTGCAAGAGGAAAGGAACAAGAGGGGGAACGAGGAGAGGAGGGATGAACAAGAGGAAGAGGAGGGTGAGGAAGACCACTGCATACATGAGTCATAATGTACATCATAATGGTCATCATCAGGGATAATATAACAAATGCAATGTAGCCCCAAGGGCCTCCGGGATAATTTAACTAATACATTGTAGCACAACAAGGGCCTCCGGGATAATTTAACTAATACATTGTAGCACAACAAGGGCCTCCGGGATAATTTAACTAATACATTGTAGCACAACAAGGGCCTCCGGGATAATTTAACTAATACATTGTAGCACAACAAGGGCCTCCGGGATAATTTAACTAATACATTGTAGCACAACAAGGGCCTCCGGGATAATTTAACTAATACATTGTAGCACAACAAGGGCCTCCGGGATAATTTAACTAATACATTGTAGCACAACAAGGGCCTCCGGGATAATTTAACTAATACATTGTAGCACAACAAGGGCCTCCGGGATAATTTAACTAATACATTGTAGCACAACAAGGGCCTCCGGGATAATTTAACTAATACATTGTAGCACAACAAGGGCCTTCAGAACCAAGGGCCTTCAGAACCAAGGGCCTTCAGAACCAAGGGCCTTCAGAACCAAGAGCCTCAGGGATAATTTAACTAATACATTGTAGCACAACAAGGGCCTTCAGAACCAAGGGCCTTCAGAACCAAGGGCCTTCAGAACCAAGGGCCTCTAGAACCAAGGGTTTTCAGAACAAAGGGATTCCAGAACCAAGAGCCTTCAGAACCAAGGGATTCCAGAACCAAGGGCCTCCAGAACCAAGGGCCTCCAGAACCAAGGGCCTCCAGAACCAAGGGCCTTCAGAACCAAAGGCCTCCAGAACCAAGGGACTTCAGAACCAAGGGCCTCCAGAATATACTCTGGTACTGACTGATAGTTTGTGTCAGCAGAGGGACTGGATTGTAGTGTCAGCAGTGCTTATCAGGCAAAAAGGAGTTTGGTTCACACACATACTCACAAGCACACGCAGGCAGGCAAGTGTGTGTGCATGTGTGTTTGTGAGTGTGTGCGCGCCTGTGAGTGTGTGTGTGTTTGTGAGTGTGTGTGCGCCTGTGAGTGTGTGTTCAGATGTAGGTATTTCTAATTAATAGAATATTCTGATCAGGGGTTGGACGCTGTGGCACAGGGCCCACCACTCTCTGGAATGCTAACCTCAAATCTAATTACCCTGAGCTGTCAATCACGCACGAACACACACACACACGCACACACACACACACACACACACACGCACACACACACACACACACACACACACAGACACACACACACAAAATAAAATAATAAATAAATGAGTAATTTAATTGGATGCTAAAGAAAGAGAAAGAGAGAGAGATGGAGAGAGAAAGAAGGAGACAGAAAGAGAGAGCGAGAGGGAGGGAGGGAGGGAAAGGGGAGGGAGAAAGACAGAGAGGGAGGGAGTGAGCGAGGGAGGGAAAGGGGGAGGGAGGGAGAGAAATGGGGAGGAAGAGAGAGGGGGGAGGGAGTGAGGGAGGGAGGGAAAGGGGGAGGGAGGGAGAGAGAGAGAGAGAGGGAGGGAGAAAGAGAGTGATAGGGAGAGAGAGAGAGTGATAGGGAGAGAGAGAGAGAGAGAGAGAGAGAGAGAGAGAGGGAGGGAGAAAGAGAGAGAGAGCGAGAGAGAGAGGGGGAAGGAGGGAGAGGGAGGGAGAAAGAGAGCCATGGAGAGAGGCACACTTGTCCAGTCGTCTGTGAAGTAACAGTCAAGACATTTACACAGTAGAACACATCTGCTGTCTTCACTCAATAACAACAGTAGACAGATGTTATCTGAATACCCCATTAACTAGTCATGTCTACAGTATTGTCAGGTTAAAACATGACTGTATTTCCTTGATTCAAGATGGAGGTGATAACCTCGTAGTTTCATGGGTTTTTACCTGATGCTAGGCAGATGTAATGAAATCCACCATCTTACCACAAGCAGCCTCTAGTCTACAGTATTGTCAAGTTGAAAATAGACACCCAGTACAATCTGTTATCTGGTATTGGCTAGTTCTCTGGGTGTAGTTCTTTCATTCAAAATGGAGGTGGTTATGTAATGTTTTCATGGGTTTCTTCACGAGGATGTAAGCCAAAGTGTGGCGGCCATGTTGAGTTGATTGTTGTGTAAAATAAACTCTATAAACGTAGAACATAATTGATGGACACATGGGTGGCGTTCAGTTGACAGCATGTTTTGTGTGTGTGTGCGTTTGTGTATGTGTATGTGTGTGGGTGGGTGGGTGTGTGTATGTGTGTATGTGTGTATGTGTGTTTGTGTGTGTGTGTGTGTGTGTGTGTGTGTGTGTGTGTGTGTGTGTGTGTGTGTGTGTGTGTGTGTGTGTGTGTGTGTGTGTGTGTGTGTGTGCGTGCGTGCGTGCGTGCGTGCGTGCGTGCGTGCGTGTGGAAATAGCTCTATTGTAGCCACAGTTCAGTTCACCAGACATACAGTTTATTAGTTCATTTATCTAGACTTGGATGATTTATAAACCGCCGCAGGGCTTCATTCCCATTAATGGTCTGTTCCAGATTACAGCGATTAGGCCGGGCCGACGAACAGAGCTGCGTTGTCAAAGAAACATTTTGGATTGCTTTTCCCAATCGTCTTCATTTGGTTTTGTACACAAGGATTGTCATTTGTTGAGTTGAGTTGATAAAAAATGTCCAATCTATGAATTACATGAAATAAAAGTTGAAACATGAAGATGAAATTGTCATGTGAGTCTTATGTTGGTGTGGTTGTATGGATGGATGTAGAGAGAGATGGAGAGAAAAGGCCTTGTTATGTTGGTGTGGTTGTATGGATGGATGTAGAGAGATGGAGAGAAAAAGCCTTGTTATGTTGGTGCGGTTGTATGGATGGATGTAGAGAGAGATGGAGAGAAAAAGCCTTGTTATGTTGATTGTGGACTACAGGAAAAGAAGGACTGAGCACGCCCCCGTTCTCATCGACAGGGCTGTAGTGGAGCAGGTTGAGAGGTCCTTGGTGTCCACATCACCAACAAACTAACATGGTCCAAGCACACCAAGACAGTCGTGAAGAGGGCATGACAAAACCTTTTTCCCCTCAGGAGACTGAAAAGATTTGGCATGGGTCCTCAGATCCTCAAAAGGTTCTACAGCTGCACCATCGAGAGCATCCTTATGAGTTGCATCACTGCCGGGTCTGGCAACTGCTCGGCCTCTGACCGCAAGGCGCTACAGAGGGTAGTGCGTACCGCCCAGTGCATCACTGGGGCCAAGCTTCCTGCAATCCAGGACCTCTATACCAGGCGGTGTGAGAGGAAGACCCTAAAAATTGTCAAAGACAACAGCCACCCTAGTCATAGACTGTTCTCTCTACTACCGCATGGCAAGTGGTACCGGAGCGCCAAGTCTAGGTCCAAGAGGCTTCTAAACAGCTTCTAACCCCAAGCCTGAAGACTCCTGAACATCTAATCAAATGGCTACCCAGACTGCTTGCATTAGCCCCAAACCCCCTCTTTTATGCTGCTGCTACTCTCTGTTATCATCTATGCATAGTCACTTTAATAACTCAACCTACCTGTACATATTACCTCGACTAACCGGTTCCCCCTCACATTGACTCTGTACCAGTACCCCCTGCACATTGACTCTGTACCGGTTCCCCCTCACATTGACTCTGTACCGGTTCCCCCTCACATTGACTCTGTACCGGTTCCCTCATCACATTGACTCTGTACCGGTTCCATTATCACATTGACTCTGTACCGGTTCCCCCTCACATTAACTCTGTACCGGTTCCCCCTCACATTAACTCTGTACCGGTTCCCCCTCACATTGTCTCTGTACCGGTTCCCCCTCACATTAACTCTGTACCGGTTCCCCCTCACATTAACTCTGTACCGGTTCCCCCTCACATTGACTCTGTACCAGTTCCATTATCACATTGAGTCTGTACCGGTTCCCCCTCACAATAACTCTGTACCGGTTCCCCCTCACATTAACTCTGTACCGGTTCCCCCTCACATTGACTCTGTACCGGTTCCCCCTCACATTAACTCTGTACCGGTTCCCCCTCACATTAACTCTGTACCGGTTCCCCCTCATATTAACTCTGTACCGGTTCCCCCTCACATTGACTCTGTACCGGTTCCCCCTCACATTAACTCTGTACCGGTTCCCCCTACTACACCTGTTGTATTCAGCATATCACCATAAGGTCTACTACACCTGTTGTATTCGATGAATGTGACAAATACAAAAGCCTTGTTATGTTGGTGTGGTTGTATGGAGGGATGGAGAGGAAAAGCCTTGTTATGTTGGTGTGGTTGTATGGAGGGATGGAGAGGAAAAGCCTTGTTATGTTGGTGTGGTTGTATGGAGGGATGGAGAGGAAAAGCCTTGTTATGTTGGTGTGGTTGTATGGAGGGATGGAGAGGAAAAGCCTTGTTATGTTGGTGTGGTTGTATGGAGGGATGGAGAGGAAAAGGCCTTGTTATGTTGGTGTGGTTGTATGGAGGGATGGAGAGGAAAAGGCCTTGTTATGTTGGTGTGGTTGTATGGAGGGATGGAGAGGAAAAGGCCTTGTTATGTTGGTGTGGTTGTATGGAGGGATGGAGAGGAAAAGGCCTTGTTATGTTGGTGTGGTTGTA
>NW_028322095.1:2197500-2242500 GCF_057628025.1 Oncorhynchus mykiss
TCTCTCAAAGCAGCTGGTCTCTGTTGACTCTCAAAGTAGCTGTCTCTGTTGTCTCTCACAAAGTAGCTGGTCTCTGTTGACTCTCACAAAGCAGCTGGTCTCTGTTGTCTCTCTCAAAGCAGCTGGTCTCTGTTGTCTCTCACAAAGTAGCTTGTCTCTGTTGTCTCATAAAGTAGCTGGTCTCTGTTGTCTCTCTCAAAGCAGCTGGTCTCTGTTGACTCTCAAAGTAGCTGTCTCTGTTGTCTCTCACAAAGTAGCTGGTCTCTGTTGACTCTCACAAAGCAGCTAGTCTCTGTTGTCTCTCACAAAGTAGCTGGTCTCTGTTGACTCTCACAAAGCAGCTGGTCTCTGTTGACTCTCACAAAGCAGCTGGTCTCTGTTGTCTCTCACAAAGCAGCTGGTCTCTGTTGACTCTCACAAAGTAGCTGGTCTCTGTTGTCTCTCACAAAGCAGCTGGTCTCTGTTGTCTCTCACAAAGCAGCTGGTCTCTGTTGTCTCTCTCAAAGCAGCTGGTCTCTGTTGTCTCTCACAAGCAGCTGGTCTCTGTTGTCTCTCACAAAGTAGCTGGTCTCTGTTGTCTCTCACAAAGCAGCTGGTCTCTGTTGACTCTCAAAGCAGCTGGTCTCTGTTGTCTCTCACAAAGTAGCTGGTCTCTGTTGTCTCTCACAAAGCAGCTGGTCTCTGTTGTCTCTCTCAAAGTAGCTGGTCTCTGTTGTCTCTCTCAAAGCGGCTGGTCTCTGTTGTCTCTATTAAAGCAGCTGGTCTCTGTTGACTCACAAAGCAGCTGGTCTCTGTTGTCTCTCACAAAGCAGCTGGTCTCTGTTGTCTCTCACAAAGTAGCTGGTCTCTGTTGTCTCTCACAAAGCAGCTGGTCTCTGTTGACTCTCAAAGCAGCTGGTCTCTGTTGTCTCTCACAAAGCAGCTGGTCTCTGTTGTCTCTCACAAAGTAGCTGGTCTCTGTTGTCTCTCACAAAGCAGCTGGTCTCTGTTGTCTCTCTCAAAGTAGCTGGTCTCTGTTGTCTCTCTCAAAGCGGCTGGTCTCTGTTGTCTCTATTAAAGCAGCTGGTCTCTGTTGACTCACAAAGCAGCTGGTCTCTGTTGTCTCTCACAAAGTAGCCGGTCTCTGTTGACTCTCTCAAAGCAGCTGGTCTCTGTTGTCTCTCATAAAGCAGCTGGTCTCTGTTGTCTCTCACAAAGCAGCTGGTCTCTGTTGTCTCTCTCAAAGTAGCTGGTCTCTGTTGTCTCTCATAAAGCAGCCCGCCAGCCTGCCAGCCTGCCTGCCTCAACCCTGGTTAGAGTTATGATTCAAGCCTTTGGACAGGTGTCTTTCTTGACCAAGTCCCCTTACCTCCTGCCCCTAGCTATGACAGCTCTTCTTATGGGTTCATTTTCTTTCATTCATGGCCCTACTCATTACCTGTTGCTTGATATTATCACTAATGCAGTCAACATCAAGGTCGGTCTGAATAAAAGATGAACCTATTTTAACGGACTTCTCCTGAAACACAAAGGGATAACTTTAGCACTGCTACACAACAAGCATATAGCGACCGCTGTGCCTAATTCTCCTGGGCTTTCTCTGTACATGTCATGGCTGATTAAGAGAGATAAATGAAGAGACAGAATGAGAGAGATAGAGAAATAAAGAGATGGAGAAAGAGCGTGAACGAGATAGAGCGAGCGAGAGAGAGATAGAGCGAGCGAGAGAGAGAGAGAGAGAGAGACAGAGAGAGAGAGAGACAGAGACAGAGAGAAAGAAAGAGAGAGAGAGAGACAGAGAGAAAGAAAGAGAGAGAGAGAGACAGAGAGAAAGAAAGAGAGAGAGAGACAGAGACAGAGAGAAAGAAAGAGAGAGAGAGAGAGAGAGAGAGAGACAGACAGAGAGAAAGAAAGAGAGAGAGACAGAGAGAGAGAGACAGACAGAGAGAGAGAGACAGAGAGACAGACAGACAGTGAGAGCGAGAGAGAGAGAGAGAGAGGTAGAGAGAGAGAGAGAGAGAGAGAGAGAGAGAGGCAGAGAGAGAGAGAGAGAGAGAGAAACAGAGAGAGAGAGAGAGAGACACAGGCAGAGAGAGAGAGGTAGAGAGGCAGAGAGAGAGAGAAAGAGAGAGAGAGACAGAGAGAGAGAGAGAGAGAGAGGATGAGTTTAAAGCCGACAGAGCATTAAGTAATAATGAGTTATAAGTTAAAAGTTAAAAGCTGACATACTTTGGCCATCAATTGAAATGTAAAATAGTAAATTCCTCTATACAGCGTCAGGCAGGACAAGCCATGCCTGTACAATGTGTGTTGACCTTTCAACTCTCACAATGTTATCAACATTATAATGTTCATCTAACCAAGAGCAGATACAGTATCACAACTGTATAATCTAATGTGTAATCTAACCCTGTCTGGATGGAACCAGTTCGACTGTATAATCTAATGTTTAATCTAACCCTGTCTGGATGGAACCAGTTCAACTATAATCTGATGTGTAATCTAACCCTGTCTGGATGGAACCAGTTCAACTGTATAATCTGATGTGTAATCTAACCCTGTCTGGATGGAACCAGTTCAACTGTATAATCTGATGT
This sequence comes from Oncorhynchus mykiss, assembly GCF_057628025.1. Classification (NCBI taxonomy): domain Eukaryota; kingdom Metazoa; phylum Chordata; class Actinopteri; order Salmoniformes; family Salmonidae; genus Oncorhynchus; species Oncorhynchus mykiss. Next base: position 2,200,077 of record NW_028322095.1, read on the forward strand.
GTAATCTAACCCTGTCTGGATGGAACCAGTTCAACTGTATAATCTGATGTGTAATCTAACCCTGTCTGGATGGAACCAGTTCAACTATAATCTAATGTGTAATCTAACCCTGTCTGGATGGAACCAGTTCAACTATATAATCTAATGTGTAATCTAACCCTGTCTGGATGGAACCAGTTCAACTATAATCTAATGTGTAATCTAACCCTGTCTGGATGGAACCAGTTCAACTATAATCTAATGTGTAATCTAACCCTGTCTGGATGGAACCAGTTCAACTATAATCTAATGTGTAATCTAACCCTGTCTGGATGGAACCAGTTCAACTATAATCTAATGTTTAATCTAACCCTGTCTGGATGGAACCAGTTCAACTATAATCTGATGTGTAATCTAACCCTGTCTGGATGGAACTAGTTAAACTGTATAATCTAATGTTTAATCTAACCCTGTCTGGATGGAACCAGTTCAACTCTATAATCTAATGTGTACTCTAACCCTGTCTGGATTGAACCAGTTCAACTGTAATCTGATGTTTAATCTAACCCTGTCTGGATGGAACCAGTTCAACTGTATAATCTACTGTGTAATCTAACCCTGGCTGGATGGAACCAGTTCAACTGTAATCTGATGTTTAATCTAACCCTGTCTGGATGGAACCAGTTCAACTGTAATCTGATGTTTAATCTAACCCTGTCTGGATGGAACCAGTTCAACTGTATAATCTACTGTGTAATCTAACCCTGTCTGGATGGAACCAGTTCCACTGTAATCTGATGTTTAATCTAACCCTGTCTGGATGGAACCAGTTCAACTGTATAATCTACTGTGTAATCTAACCCTTTCTGGATGGAACCAGTTCAACTGTAATCTGATGTTTAATCTAACCCTGTCTGGATGGAACCAGTTCAACTATAATCTGATGTGTAATCTAACCCTGTCTGGATGGAACCAGTTCAACTGTATGATCTAATGTGTAATCTAACCCTGTCTGGATGGAACCAGTTTGACTATAATCTAATGTTTAATCTAACCCTGTCTGGATGGATGGAACCAGTTCAACTATAATCTAATGTTTAATCTAACCCTGTCTGGATGGAACCAGTTCAACTGTATAATCTACTGTGTAATCTAACCCTGTCTGGATGGAACCAGTTTGACTATAACCTAATGTTTATCTAACCCTGTCTGGATGGAACCAGTTCGACTGTATAATCTAATATGTAATCTAACCCTGTCTGGATGGAACCAGTTCAACTGTATAATCTAATGTGTAATCTAACCCTGTCTGGATGGAACCAGTTCAACTATAATCTAATGTGTAATCTAACCCTGTCTGGATGGAACCAGTTTGACTATAATCTAATGTGTAATCTAACCCTGTCTGGATGGAACCAGTTTGACTATAATCTAATGTGTAATCTAACCCTGTCTGGATGGAACCAGTTCAACTGTATAATCTAATGTGTAATCTAACCCTGTCTGGATGGAACCAGTTCAACTGTATAATCTAATGTGTAATCTAACCCTGTCTGGATGGAACCAGTTTGACTATAATCTAATGTTTAATCTAACCCTGTCTGGATGGAACCAGTTCAACTATAATCTAATGTGTAATCTAACCCTGTCTGGATGGAACCAGTTTGACTATAATCTAATGTGTAATCTAACCCTGTCTGGATGGAACCAGTTTGACTATAATCTAATGTGTAATCTAACCCTGTCTGGATGGAACCAGTTTGACTATAATCTAATGTGTAATCTAACCCTGTCTGGATGGAACCAGTTCAACTATAATCTAATGTGTAATCTAACCCTGTCTGGATGGAACCAGTTCGACTGTATAATCTAATGTGTAATCTAACCCTGTCTGGATGGAACCAGTTCAACTATAATCTGATGTGTAATCTAACCCTGTCTGGATGGAACCAGTTCGACTGTATAATCTAATGTGTAATCTAACCCTGTCTGGATGGAACCAGTTTGACTATAATCTAATGTTTAATCTAACCCTGTCTGGATGGAACCAGTTCGACTGTATAATCTAATGTGTAATCTAACCCTGTCTGGATGGAACCAGTTCAACTGTAATCTGATGTTTAATCTAACCCTGTCTGGATGGAACCAGTTCAACTGTATAATCTACTGTGTAATCTAACCCTGTCTGGATGGAACCAGTTCCACTGTAATCTGATGTTTAATCTAACCCTGTCTGGATGGAACCAGTTCAACTGTATAATCTACTGTGTAATCTAACCCTTTCTGGATGGAACCAGTTCAACTGTAATCTGATGTTTAATCTAACCCTGTCTGGATGGAACCAGTTCAACTATAATCTGATGTGTAATCTAACCCTGTCTGGATGGAACCAGTTCAACTGTATGATCTAATGTGTAATCTAACCCTGTCTGGATGGAACCAGTTTGACTATAATCTAATGTTTAATCTAACCCTGTCTGGATGGATGGAACCAGTTCAACTATAATCTAATGTTTAATCTAACCCTGTCTGGATGGAACCAGTTCAACTGTATAATCTACTGTGTAATCTAGCCCTGTCTGGATGGAACCAGTTTGACTATAACCTAATGTTTATCTAACCCTGTCTGGATGGAACCAGTTCGACTGTATAATCTAATATGTAATCTAACCCTGTCTGGATGGAACCAGTTCAACTGTATAATCTAATGTGTAATCTAACCCTGTCTGGATGGAACCAGTTCAACTATAATCTAATGTGTAATCTAACCCTGTCTGGATGGAACCAGTTTGACTATAATCTAATGTGTAATCTAACCCTGTCTGGATGGAACCAGTTTGACTATAATCTAATGTGTAATCTAACCCTGTCTGGATGGAACCAGTTCAACTGTATAATCTAATGTGTAATCTAACCCTGTCTGGATGGAACCAGTTCAACTGTATAATCTAATGTGTAATCTAACCCTGTCTGGATGGAACCAGTTTGACTATAATCTAATGTTTAATCTAACCCTGTCTGGATGGAACCAGTTCAACTATAATCTAATGTGTAATCTAACCCTGTCTGGATGGAACCAGTTTGACTATAATCTAATGTGTAATCTAACCCTGTCTGGATGGAACCAGTTTGACTATAATCTAATGTGTAATCTAACCCTGTCTGGATGGAACCAGTTTGACTATAATCTAATGTGTAATCTAACCCTGTCTGGATGGAACCAGTTCAACTATAATCTAATGTGTAATCTAACCCTGTCTGGATGGAACCAGTTCGACTGTATAATCTAATGTGTAATCTAACCCTGTCTGGATGGAACCAGTTCAACTATAATCTGATGTGTAATCTAACCCTGTCTGGATGGAACCAGTTCGACTGTATAATCTAATGTGTAATCTAACCCTGTCTGGATGGAACCAGTTTGACTATAATCTAATGTTTAATCTAACCCTGTCTGGATGGAACCAGTTCGACTGTATAATCTAATGTGTAATCTAACCCTGTCTGGATGGAACCAGTTTGACTATAATCTAATGTTCACTTCCTCTGTGTTGGTCTGTACTGCAATGAATTAAGATGGTGTTGTGTTGGTCTGTACTGTGGTGAATTAAGATGGTGTTGTGTTGGTCTGTACTTTAGTGAATTAAGAGGGTGTTGTGTTGGTCTGTACTGTAGTGAATTAAGAGGGTGTTGTGTTGGTCTGTACTGTAGTGAATTAAGATGGTGAGGTTGTGGTTGTCTTGGTCTGTACTGTAGTGAATTAAGAGGGTGTTGTGTTGGTCTGTACTGTAGTGAATTAAGATGGTGTTGTGTTGGTCTGTACTGTAGTGAATTAAGAGGGTGTTGTGTTGGTCTGTACTGTAATGAATTAAGATGGTGTTGTGTTGGTCTGTACTGTAATGAATTAAGATGGTGTTGTGTTGGTCTGTACTGTAATGAATTAAGATGGTGTTGTGTTGGTCTGTACTGTACTGAATTAAGATGGTGTTGTGTTGGTCTGTACTGTAATGAATTAAGATGGTGTTGTGTTGGTCTGTACTGTAGTGAATTAAGATGGTGTTGTGTTGGTCTGTACTGTAGAGAATTAAGATGGTGTTGTGTTGGTCTGTACTGTAATGAATTAAGATGGTGTTGTGTTGGTCTGTACTGAAGTGAATTAAGATGGTGTTGTGTTGGTCTGTACTGTGGTGAATTAAGATGGTGTTGTGTTGGTCTGTACTGTGGTGAATTAAGATGGTGTTGTGTTGGTCTGTACTGTAATGAATTAAGATGGTGTTGTGTTGGTCTGTACTGTGGTGAATTAAGATGGTGTTGTGTTGGTCTGTACTGTAATGAATTAAGATGGTGTTGTGTTGGTCTGTACTTTAGTGAATTAAGAGGGTGTTGTGTTGGTCTGTACTGTAGTGAATTAAGATGGTGTTGTGTTGGTCTGTACTGTAATGAATTAAGATGGTGTTGTGTTGGTCTGTACTGTAATGAATTCAGATGGTGTTGTGTTGGTCTGTACTGTAGTGAATTAAGATGGTGTTGTGTTGGTCTGTACTGTAGTGAATTAAGATGGTGTTGTGTTGGTCTGTACTGTAGAGAATTAAGATGGTGTTGTGTTGGTCTGTACTGTAATGAATTAAGATGGTGTTGTGTTGGTCTGTACTGTAGTGAATTAAGATGGTGTTGTGTTGGTCTGTACTGTAGTGAATTAAGATGGTGTTGTGTTGGTCTGTACTGTAGAGAATTAAGATGGTGTTGTGTTGGTCTGTACTGTAGTGAATTAAGATGGTGTTGTGTTGGTCTGTACTGTAGTGAATTAAGAGGGTGTTGTGTTGGTCTGTACTGTAATGAATTAAGATGGTGTTGTGTTGGTCTGTACTGTAATGAATTAAGATGGTGTTGTGTTGGTCTGTACTGTAATGAATTAAGATGGTGTTGTGTTGGTCTGTACTGTACTGAATTAAGATGGTGTTGTGTTGGTCTGTACTGTAATGAATTAAGATGGTGTTGTGTTGGTCTGTACTGTAGTGAATTAAGATGGTGTTGTGTTGGTCTGTACTGTAGAGAATTAAGATGGTGTTGTGTTGGTCTGTACTGTAATGAATTAAGATGGTGTTGTGTTGGTCTGTACTGAAGTGAATTAAGATGGTGTTGTGTTGGTCTGTACTGTGGTGAATTAAGATGGTGTTGTGTTGGTCTGTACTGTGGTGAATTAAGATGGTGTTGTGTTGGTCTGTACTGTAATGAATTAAGATGGTGTTGTGTTGGTCTGTACTGTGGTGAATTAAGATGGTGTTGTGTTGGTCTGTACTGTAATGAATTAAGATGGTGTTGTGTTGGTCTGTACTTTAGTGAATTAAGAGGGTGTTGTGTTGGTCTGTACTGTAATGAATTAAGATGGTGTTGTGTTGGTCTGTACTGTAATGAATTAAGATGGTGTTGTGTTGGTCTGTACTGTAATGAATTCAGATGGTGTTGTGTTGGTCTGTACTGTAGTGAATTAAGATGGTGTTGTGTTGGTCTGTACTGTAGAGAATTAAGATGGTGTTGTGTTGGTCTGTACTGTAATGAATTAAGATGGTGTTGTGTTGGTCTGTACTGTAGTGAATTAAGATGGTGTTGTGTTGGTCTGTACTGTAGTGAATTAAGATGGTGTTGTGTTGGTCTGTACTGTAGAGAATTAAGATGGTGTTGTGTTGGTCTGTACTGTAATGAATTAAGATGGTGTTGTGTTGGTCTGTACTGTGGTGAATTAAGATGGTGTTGTGTTGGTCTGTACTGTAATGAATTAAGATGGTGTTGTGTTGGTCTGTACTGTAATGAATTAAGATGGTGTTGTGTTGGTCTGTACTTTAGTGAATTAAGAGGGTGTTGTGTTGGTCTGTACTGTAATGAATTAAGATGGTGTTGTGTTGGTCTGTACTGTAATGAATTAAGATGGTGTTGTGTTGGTCTGTACTGTAATGAATTCAGATGGTGTTGTGTTGGTCTGTACTGTAGTGAATTAAGATGGTGTTGTGTTGGTCTGTACTGTAGTGAATTAAGATGGTGTTGTGTTGGTCTGTACTGTAGAGAATTAAGATGGTGTTGTGTTGGTCTGTACTGTAATGAATTAAGATGGTGTTGTGTTGGTCTGTACTGTGGTGAATTAAGATGGTGTTGTGTTGGTCTGTACTGTAGTGAATTAAGATGGTGTTGTGTTGGTCTGTACTGTAGTGAATTAAGATGGTGTTGTGTTGGTCTGTACTGTAGTGAATTAAACATGCTTCTAGGGGACAGGTTGTTCTGAGTCACAGAGTCTAAGTTAGGACCAGGCTCTCACATACCCATCCTTTCTTCCTCTGCTTCTCTCTTTCTCTCCTCTTCTCTCTTCCCCTTGTCCTCCCCTCCTCTTCTCTCTTTCTCTCCTCTTCTCTCTTTCTCTCCTCCTCTTCTCTCTTTCTCTCCTCTTCTTCTCTCTTTCTCCCCTCCTCTTCTCTCTTTCTCTCCTCTTCTCTTTTCCCCTTGTCCTCCCCTCCTCTCTTCCTCTCCTCCTCTCCCCCTCATCCTCCCCACCTCTTCCCCCTTCCTCTCCTCTCCTCTCATCTCATCCTCCTCTCCTCCTCTCTTCTCCTCTTCTCTCTTCCTCTGCTTCTCTCTTTCTCCCCTCCTCTTCTCTCTTTCTCTCCTCTTCTCTCTTCCCCTCATCCTGCCCTCCTCTCTTCATCTCCTCCTCTCCCCCTCATCATCCCCCCCTCTTCCCCCTTCCTCTCATCTCCTCCTCCTCTCCTCCTCTCCTCTTCCTCTCATCTCATCCTCTCATACCTAGGAGCTGTTCTAGTATCTATATGAATTGAACATAATGGGTCTTTCTGGGGGGATTTACAAAGCTGTGTGTTACACTGCAAAGACTACAGAGGGACTCCACCACACCCCGGGTGTGTGAGTGTCTAATAATGCTGGACTAGCAGGCACCTTTATCACAGCAGTCTTCATTAGAGAGAGACAGCATATGGCTGCTCAGGAGAGGAAGAGAGATGAGGTGGAGGAGAGGAGGAGAGAGGGAGAGTTGATGAGGTGGAGGAGAGGAGGAGAGAGGAAGAGAGATGAGGTGGAGGAGAAGAGGAGAGGGGGAGAGGTGATGAGGTGGAGGAGAGGAGGAGAGGAAGAGAGATGAAGTGGAGGAGAAGAGGAGAGAGGGAGAGGTGATGAGGTGGAGGAGAGGAGAGGAGGAGAGAGGGAGAGTTGATGAGGTGGAGGAGAGGAGGAGAGAGGGAGAGGTGATGAGGTGGAGGAGAGGTGATGAGGTGGAGGAGAAGAGGAGAGGGGGAGAGGAGGAGGAGAGAGGGAGAGATGATGAGGTGGAGGAGAGGAGGAGAGAGGGAGAGGTGATGAGGTGGAGGAGAGGAGGAGAGGTGATGAGGTGGAGGAGAGGAGGAGAGAGGGAGAGGAGGAGAGAGGGAGAGATGAGGTGGAGGAGAGGAGGAGAGAGGGAGAGGAGGAGAGGAGGAGAGAGGGAGAGATGATGAGGTGGAGGAGAGGAGGAGAGAGGGAGAGATGATGAGGTGGAGGAGAGAGGGAGAGATGATGTAGTGGAGGAGAGGAGGAGAGAGGGAGAGATGATGAGGTGGAGGAGAGGAGGAGAGGAGGAGAGGAGGAGAGGGGGAGAGATGATGAGGTGGAGGAGAGGAGGAGAGAGGGAGAGTTGATGAGGTGGAGGAGGGGAGGAGAGGGGGAGAGATGAGGTGGAGGAGAGGAGGAGAGAGGGAGAGTTGATGAGGTGGAGGAGAGAAGGAGAGGGAGAGAGGTGATGAGGTGGAGGAGAGGAGGAGAGGGGGAGAGGAGGAGAGGGGGGGAGTTGATGAGGTGGAGGAGAAGAGGAGAGGGGGAGAGGTGATGAGGTGGAGGAGAGAGGGAGAGTTGATGAGGTGGAGGAGAGGAAGAGAGATGAAGTGGAGGAGAAGAGGAGAGAGGGAGAGGTGATGAGGTGGAGGAGAATAAACCTACAGTATGAGTCATTGTCCCTGACTCTGACCTCTCTGTCACTTGATCAACTCCTACTGAACTGACCTCACACTCCGTATGACCTGTACACACACACACACACACACACACACACACACACACACACACACACACACACACACACACACACACACACACACACACACACACACACACAGAGTGTGTGTTGACCAGTGGAGCACTGCACATATTTTATTTTAGACACTGCCCTACAAAACCACTCTCTCCCCTCCCCTACTTTAAAAGATTCAAACTTACTCTCCACTCTCCAATCACTGTCATTCCTCCAGTCTGTCTCTATTCACCACAATCACTGTCTGTCCCTATTCACCACAATCACTGTCATTCCTCCAGTTTGTCCCTATTCACCACAATCACTGTCATTCCTCCAGTCTGTCCCAATTCACCACAATCACTGTCATTCCTCCAGTCTGTCCCTATTCACCACAATCACTGTCATTCCTCCAGTCTGTCCCTATTCACCACAATCACTGTCATTCCTCCAGTCTGTCCCTATTCACCACAATCAATGTCATTCCTCCAGTCTGTCCCTATTCACCACAATCACTGTCATTCCTCCAGTCTGTCCCTATTCACCACAATCACTGTCATTCCTCCAGTCTGTCCCTATTCACCACAATCACTGTCATTCCTCCAGTCTGTCCCTATTCACCACAATCACTGTCATTCCTCCAGTCTGTCCCTATTCACCACAATCACTGTCATTCCTCCAGTCTGTCCCTATTCACCACAATCACTGTCATTCCTCCAGTCTGTCCCTATTCACCACAATCACTGTCATTCCTCCAGTCTGTCCCTATTCACCACAATCACTGTCATTCCTCCAGTCTGTCCCTATTCACCACAATCACTGTCATTCCTCCAGTCTGTCCCTATTCACTACAATCACTGTCATTCCTCCAGTCTGTCCCTATTCACCACAATCACTGTCATTCCTCCAGTCTGTCCCTATTCACCACAATTACTGTCATTCCTCCAGTCTGTCCCTATTCACCACAATCACTGTCATTCCTCCAGTCTGTCCCTATTCACCACAATCACTGTCATTCCTCCAGTCTGTCCCTATTCACCACAATCACTGTCATACCTCCAGTCTGTCCCTATTCACCACAATCACTGTCATACCTCCAGTCTGTCCCTATTCACCACAATCACTGTCATTCCTCCAGTCTGTCCCTATTCACCACAATCACTGTCATTCCTCCAGTCTGTCTCTATTCACCACAATCACTGTCATTCCTCCAGTCTGTCATGTATTGTCATGTTGTGTCTTTCTGTCCTTTCCTTTCACCCTGTCTCCCTCTGCTGGTCGTATTAGGTTACCTTTTCTCCCCCGCTTTCCCCCAGCTGTTCCTTGTCTCCTCTTGACTACCTCGTCACCCCTTCTCCCACCTGTTCCCCTTTTCCCTCTGATTAGTCCCCTATATCTCTCTCTGTTTTTGTTCCTGTCCTTGTCGGATTCTTGTTTGTTGTGTTTCATGCCTGAGCCAGACTATCGTCATGTTTGCTGTAACCTTGTCCTGTCCTGTCGGAATCTGCCGGTCTATCTGAGCCTACCTATGTTTGGTTATTAAAGAAGCTCTGTTTAAGTTAGTTCGCTTTTGGGTCCTCATTCACTCACCGTAACAGAAGAATCCGACCAAGAATGGACCCAGCGACTTCGGATCCTCTCCACTCAGCCATCGAGATCCAGGGAGCGATGCTAGGCAGACACGAGCAGGAATTGTCTGCTGTTCGACATGCCGTTGAGACCCTGGCCACCCAAGTCTCCAACCTCACAGAACAGGTTCACCATCTCCGCCTCGATCCACCGGCCACTTCCAGGGCTTTCGAATCTCCGGAGCCCAGAATCAATAACCCGCCGTGTTACTCTGGGGAGCCCACTGAATGCCGCTCGTTCCTCACCCAGTGTGATATTGTGTTTTCTCTCCAGCCCAACACTTACTCCAGGAGCACTGCTCGTGTCGCCTACGTCATATCTCTCCTTATTGGACGGGCTCGTGAGTGGGGCACGGCAATCTGGGAGGCAAGGGCTGAGTGTACTAACCAGTATCAGGACTTTAAGGAGGAGATGATACGGGTTTTTGATCGATCTGTTTTTGGGGAGGAGGCTTCCAGGGCCCTGTCTTCCCTATGTCAAGGTAATCGATCCATAACAGACTACTCTATTGAGTTTCGCACTCTTGCTGCCTCCAGTGGCTGGAACGAGCCGGCTTTGCTCGCTCGTTTTCTGGAGGGTCTCCGCGCAGAGGTAAAGGATGAGATTCTCTCCCGGGAGGTCCCTTCCAGCGTGGATTCCCTGATTGAACTCGCTATTCGCATTGAGCGACGGGTTGATCTTCGTCACCGAGCTCGTGGAAAGGAGCTCGCGTTCTCCGTTGCCCCCCTCTCCGCATCACTACCATCTTCCTCTGCCGGCTCGGGAGCTGAGCCTATGCAGCTGGGAGGTATCCGCATCTCGACTAAGGAGAGGGAACGGAGAATCACCAACCGCCTCTGTCTCTATTGCGGTTCTGCTGGTCATTTTGTCACTTCATGTCCAGTAAAAGCCAGAGCTCATCAGTAAGCGGAGGGCTACTGGTGAGCGCTACTACTCCTGTCTCTCCTTCAAGATCCTGCACTACCTTGTCGGTCCATCTACGCTGGACCGGTTCGTCAGCTTCCTGCAGTGCCTTAATAGACTCTGGGGCGGAGGGCTGTTTTATGGACGAGACCTGGGCTCGGGAACATGACATTCCTCTCAGACAGTTAAGGGAGTCCACGGCCTTGTTCGCCCTGGATGGTAGTCCTCTCCCCAGGATTCAGCGTGAGACGCTACCTTTAACCCTCACTGTTTCTGGTAATCATAGCGAAACCATTTCTTTTTTGATTTTTCGTTCACCTTTTACACCTGTTGTTTTGGGCCATCCCTGGCTAGTTTGTCATAATCCTTCCATTAATTGGTCTAGTAATTCTATCCTCTCCTGGAACGTCTCTTGTCATGTGAAATGTTTAATGTCTGCTATCCCTCCTGTTTCCTCTGTCTCTTCTTCACAGGAGGAGCCTGGTGATTTGACAGGGGTGCCGGAGGAATATCACGATCTGCGCACGGTGTTCAGTCGGTCCAGGGCCACCTCTCTTCCTCCACACCGGTCGTATGATTGTAGTATTGATCTCCTTCCGGGAACCACTCCCCCCCGGGGTAGACTATACTCTCTGTCGGCTCCCGAACGTAAGGCTCTCGAGGATTATTTGTCTGTAGCTCTTGACGCCGGTACCATAGTCCCCTCCTCCTCTCCCGCCGGAGCGGGGTTTTTTTTTGTCAAGAAGAAGGACGGGTCTCTGCGCCCCTGCATAGATTATCGAGGGCTGAATGACATAACAGTTAAGAATCGTTATCCGCTTCCTCTTATCTCTTCAGCCTTCGAGATCCTGCAGGGAGCCAGGTTTTTCACTAAGTTGGACCTTCGTAACGCTTACCATCTCGTGCGCATCAGGGAGGGGGACGAGTGGAAGACGGCGTTTAACACTCCGTTAGGGCACTTTGAATACCGGGTTCTTCCTTTCGGCCTCGCTAACGCTCCAGCTGTCTTTCAGGCATTAGTCAATGATGTCCTGAGAGACATGCTGAACATCTTTGTTTTCGTTTACCTTGACGATATCCTGATTTTTTCACCGTCACTCCAGATTCATCTTCAGCACGTTCGACGTGTCCTCCAGCGCCTTTTAGAGAATTGTCTTTTTGTGAAGGCTGAGAAGTGCACTTTTCATGCCTCCTCCGTCACATTTCTCGGTTCTGTTATTTCCGCTGAAGGCATTAAGATGGATCCCGCTAAGGTCCAAGCTGTCATTGATTGGCCCGCCCCTAAGTCACGCGTCGAGCTGCAGCGCTTTCTCGGCTTCGCGAACTTCTATCGTCGTTTCATCCGTAATTTCGGTCAGGTGGCAGCTCCTCTCACAGCCCTTACTTCTGTCAAGACGTGCTTTAAGTGGTCCGTTTCCGCCCAGGGAGCTTTTGATCTCCTCAAGAATCGTTTTACATCCGCTCCTATCCTTGTTACACCTGACGTCTCTAGACAGTTCGTTGTCGAGGTTGACGCGTCAGAGGTGGGCGTGGGAGCCATTCTTTCTCAGCGCTCCCTCTCTGACGACAAGGTCCACCCATGCGCGTATTTTTCTCATCGCCTGTCGCCGTCGGAACGTAACTATGATGTGGGAAACCGCGAACTGCTCGCCATCCGGTTAGCCCTAGGCGAATGGCGACAGTGGTTGGAGGGGGCGACCGTTCCTTTTGTCGTTTGGACTGACCATAGGAACCTTGAGTACATCCGTTCTGCCAAACGACTTAATGCGCGTTGGGCGCTGTTTTTCGCTCGTTTCGAGTTCGTGATTTCTTATCGTCCGGGCTCTAAGAACACCAAGCCTGATGCTTTATCTCGTCTCTTCAGTTCTTCAGTAGCCTCCACTGACCCCGAGGGGATTCTCCCTGAGGGGCGTGTTGTCGGGTTGACTGTCTGGGGAATTGAGAGGCAGGTAAAGCAAGCGCTCACTCACACTCCGTCGCCGCGCGCTTGTCCTAGGAACCTTCTTTTCGTTCCCGTTCCTACTCGTCTGGCCGTTCTTCAGTGGGCTCACTCTGCCAAGTTAGCCGGCCACCCTGGCGTTCGGGGTACGCTTGCTTCCATTCGCCAGCGTTTTTGGTGGCCCACCCGGGAGCATGACACGCGTCGTTTCGTGGCTGCTTGTTCGGTCTGCGCGCAGACTAAGTCCGGTAACTCCCCTCCTGCCGGCCGTCTCAGGCCGCTTCCCATTCCCTCCCGACCGTGGTCTCACATCGCCTTAGATTTTGTCACCGGACTGCCTTCGTCAGCGGGGAAGACTGTTATTCTTACGGTTGTCGATAGGTTCTCTAAGGCGGCTCATTTCATTCCCCTTGCTAAGCTTCCTTCTGCTAAAGAGACGGCACAAATCATCATCGAGAATGTTTTCAGAATTCATGGCCTTCCGTCAGACGTCGTTTCGGACAGAGGTCCGCAATTCACGTCTCAATTTTGGAGGGAGTTTTGCCGTTTGATTGGGCAGAATACGCCCACAACTCGCTTCCTTCGTCTGCGACCGGGCTATCTCCTTTTCAGAGTAGCCTCGGGTACCAGCCTCCGCTGTTCTCATCTCAGTTCGCCGAGTCCAGCGTCCCCTCCGCTCAGGCTTTTGTCCAACGTTGCGAGCGCACCTGGAAGAGGGTCAGGTCTGCACTTTGCCGTTATAGGACGCAGACTGTGAGGGCTGCTAATAAGCGTAGAACTAAGAGTCCTAGATATTGTCGCGGTCAGAGAGTTTGGCTCTCCACTCAGAACCTTCCCCTTAAGACGGCTTCTCGCAAGTTGACCCCGCGGTTCATTGGTCCGTTCCGTATTTCTCGGGTCATTAATCCTGTCGCAGTTCGACTACTTCTTCCGCGATACCTTCGTCGCGTCCACCCGGTCTTCCATGTCTCCTGTATTAAGCCCGTTCTTCGCGCCCCCGCTCGTCTTCCCCCCCCCCCCATCCTTGTTGAGGGCGCACCCATCTACAGGGTCCGCAGGGTTTTGGACATGCGTCCTCGGGGCCGTGGTCACCAGTACCTCGTTGATTGGGAGGGGTACGGTCCTGAGGAGAGGAGTTGGGTTCCCTCTCGGGACGTGCTGGACCGTGCGCTGATCGAGGATTTCCTCCGTTGCCGCCAGGTTTCCTCCTCGAGTGCGCCAGGAGGCGCTCGGTGAGTGGGGGGGTACTGTCATGTATTGTCATGTTGTGTCTTTCTGTCCTTTCCTTTCACCCTGTCTCCCTCTGCTGGTCGTATTAGGTTACCTTTTCTCCCCCGCTTTCCCCCAGCTGTTCCTTGTCTCCTCTTGACTACCTCGTCACCCCTTCTCCCACCTGTTCCCCTTTTCCCTCTGATTAGTCCCCTATATCTCTCTCTGTTTTTGTTCCTGTCCTTGTCGGATTCTTGTTTGTTGTGTTTCATGCCTGAGCCAGACTATCGTCATGTTTGCTGTAACCTTGTCCTGTCCTGTCGGAATCTGCCGGTCTATCTGAGCCTACCTATGTTTGGTTATTAAAGAAGCTCTGTTTAAGTTAGTTCGCTTTTGGGTCCTCATTCACTCACCGTAACACAGTCTGTCCCTTTTCACCACAATCACTGTCATTCCTCCAGTCTGTCTCTATTCCCTGTGGTCTGCTGTGATCCAGTCTATCATTATAACATTTATTTTATTTAATCAGGTGGGCCAGTTGAAAACAAGTTCTCATTTCCAACTGCGACCTGACCAAGATAAAGCAAAGCAGTGTGACACAAACAACAACACAGTTACACATAAACAACAAAACAGAGTTACACATGGAGTAAACCAGCGTAAACAATAGAAAATAGAAAGTCTATATACAGTGTGTGTAAATGGCGTGAGGAGGTGAGGCAATAAACAGGCCATAGTAGCAAGGTAAATACACCGGAGTGATAGATGAGCAGATGGTGATGTGCAAGGAGAAATACTGGTGTGCAAAAGAGCAGAAAAGTAAATAAAAACAATATGGGGAGGAGGTAGGTAGGTTGGCTGGGCTATTTACAGCGATCGGTTAGCTGCTCAGATAGCTGATGTTTAAAGTTAGCGAGGGAAATACAAGTCTCCAGCTTCAGCTATTGTATTTACAATGACAGCCTAGGAACAGTGGGTTAACTGCCTTGTTCAGGGGAACAGTGGGTTAACTGCCTTGTTCAGGGGAACAGTGGGTTAACTGCCTTGTTCAGGGGAACAGTGGGTTAACTGCCTTGTTCAGGGGAACAGTGGGTTAACTGCCTTGTTCAGGGGAACAGTGGGTTAACTGCCTTGTTCAGGGGAACAGTGGGTTAACTGCCTTGTTCAGGGGCAGAATGACAGATTTTCACCTTGTCAGTTTCAGCGACTTTTGCAATTCATTCCAGTCATTGGCAGCAGAGAATTGGATTGGAGATGGTTAATATGAGTCTGGAAGGAGAGTTTAAAGTCTAGCCAGACACCGAGGTATTTGTAGTTGTCCCACATATTCTAAGTCAGAACCATCCAGAGTAGTGATGCTAGTCGGGCAGGCGGGTGCTGGCAGCAAATGGTTGAAAATCATGCATTTGGTTTTACTAGCATTTAAGAGCAGTTGGAGGCCACGGAAGGAGTGTTGTATGGCATTGAAGCTCATTTGGAGGTTAGTTAACACAGTGTCCAAAGAAGGGCCAGAAGTATACAGAATGGTGTCGTCTGAGTAGAGGTGGACCAGGGAATCACCCGCAGCAAGAGCGACATCGTTGATGTATACAGAGAAAAGAGTCGGCCTGAGAATTGAACCCTGTGGCACCCCCATAGAGACTGCTAGAGGTCCGGACAACAGGCCCTCCGATTTGACACACTGATCTCGTAGTGAACTCGAAGTAGTTGGTGAACCAGGCGAGGCAGTCATTTGAGACACCAAGGCTGTTGAGTCAGCCGATAAGAACACAGTGATTGACAGAGTGGAAGGCCTTATAGGCCAGGTCGATGAAGACGGCTGCACAGTAATGTCTCTTATCGATGGCGGTTATGATGTCGTTTAGAACCTTGGGCGTGGCTGAGGTGCACCCGTCACCGGCTCGGAAACCGGATTGCACAGCGGAGAAGGTACGCTGGGATTCAAAATAGAAAGGCAGGGCAGGATGGATCGGGGTCTATAAAAGTTTGGGTCTAGAGTGTCACCCCCCTTGAATAGGGGGATGACCGAGGCAGCATTTCCAATCATTAGGGATCTCGGACGATACTAAAGAGAGGTTGAACAGACTGGTAATAGGGGTTGCAACAGTGCTCCAGTCTGTCCCTATTCCCTGTGGGCTCTGTAGTGCACTATAAATGGAAAGGGTTCCATTTGGGACCAGCCCCAGTCTCCGTTCAGGATGATGCCCCAAGCCTAAACAGCCATCACTATCCAAGCACCCTTTGTTAGTCCGCTCCCCCTCCCCCCAGCTCAATTAATGGATGGAGGGAGTGAGGGATCAAGGGGAGATGAGAAAACTGCAGGAAAAACTATTTGCACTAAAGCTTTCCTATTACTAGAGCAAGAGACTGGAGGCAGGAAGATATGAGGGAGAGAGAGAGAGAGAGAAGAGAGACAGAGAGAGAGAAAGAGAGAGAGAGACAGAGAGAGAGGGAGAGGGAGAGATGGAGACAGAGAGAGAGAGAGAGAGAGAGAGAGAGAGAGAGACAGAGAGAGAGAGAGAGAGAGAGAGAGAGGGAGAGAAACAAAGAGAGAGGGAGAGAATGGGGAATGGTAGACATAGTCGGAGAGAGAGAGAGTTAGCATGAAATAGAGAGAGAGAGAGAGAGTTAGCATGAAATAGAGAGAGAGAGAGTTAGCATGAAATAGAGAGAGAGAGAGAGAGAGAGAGAGAGAGAGAGAGAGAGCGCTTACAATGCAGAGTGTGAGTCATCCACCCAGCCAATCCAAGCCCTCCTCCCCTCTCCCTGCCTGTTGCTTAGGTAACATGATGTCAGACGGCTCCTGGCGGCACCTCTGAGGCGTGTCGTAGGAGCGTGCCTCATTCTCCTCGTCTCCCGCTGTGTGTGTGTGTGTGTGTGTGTCAATCCAACAGGAGTAATCCTGTCACAGATTATCTAAATCAATACAGTATCATGTCTGTTTGTGTTTCTGTGTGTTTTCTATAATTACTTGTTACAGTATTCTGGTTATACTGTATGTACTGTATCTGGGATTTAGTGGCAAGTCACTGAAAGGGTATCAGAAACTAGTCTATTCTCTCAACAACCCCCAACCCCCTCCCTCCCTCTCTTCTCTTTCGTCTAGGAAATCCTGATAACATCTGGATGTGATGCTAGGAACGACAACACAACTCTGTCAAATGAATGAAATACTCCACTTGGCTTTGTGAGGATAATGTGGCCACCACTGTTCAGAGCGGCTGGTCGTCGTCAAACCGTGCAGGGCTGAGGAAGGAAGAAGAGAGGAGACTATAGCCTAAACTTTTATTTATTTACTATTATTATTGTGTTTTTTTTTTAACCTTTATTTAACTAGTCAGTTAAGAACAAATAATTATTTACAATGACGGCCTAGGAACAGGGGGTGAACGGCCTTCTTCAGGGGCAGAACGACTTTACCATGTCAGCTCGGGGATTTGATCTAGCAACCTGTCGGTTACTGGCCCAATGCGCTAACCGCTAGGCTAACTGCCGCTGAACAGACAGACAGTGAGAGAGAGAGAGGAAGACACAGCAAGCCCACTCACACAGACATATTCTCCCATACAGGTACACAAGGTAGCGCGCACACACACACACACACACACACACACACACACACACACACACACACACACACACACACACACACACACACACACACACACACACACACACACACACACACACACACACACACACACACACACACACACACACACACACACTCAGCTCAGTTGGCCCTAAAGGATGACAATCAACCTGTCAGCTGTAGTGAAGGCCTGGACTCCACCTCTCCAGAACATAACCACCAGCATCATCCTCTATAGCTAGACAACATTACCTTAGTCATACCCAGGCCTTGACGTAGTCTATGTGTGTGTGTGTGTGTGTGTGTGTGTGTGTGTGTGTGTGTGTGTGTGTGTGTGTGTGTGTGAGTGTGCTTATTGTGTCATTCCCTCTCCCGTTAACAACCATACAACTCAACCTGCTCCTAGACCTCTCCCGTTAACCAGCCATACAACTCAACCTGCTCCTAGACCTCTCCCGTTAACCAGCCGTACAACTCAACCTGCTCTTAGACCTCTCCCGTTAACCAGCCGTACAACTCAACCTGCTCCTAGACCTCTCCCGTTAACCAGCCATACAACTCAACCTGCTCCTAGACCTCTCCCGTTAACCAGCCATACAACCTGCTCCTAGACCTCTCCCGTTAACCAGCCATACAACTCAACCTGCTCCTAGACCTCTCCCGTTAACCAGCCATACAACTCAACCTGCTCCTAGACCTCTCCCGTTAACCAGCAAAACAACTCAACCTGCTCCTAGACCTCTCCGTTAACCAGCCATACAACTCAACCTGCTCCTAGACCTCTCCCGTTAACCAGCCATACAACTCAACCTGCTCCTAGACCTCTCCCGTTAACCAGCCATAAAACTCAACCTGCTCCTAGACCTCTCCGTTAACCAACCATACAACTCAACCTGCTCCTAGACCTCTCCGTTAACCAGCCATACAACTCAACCTGCTCCTAGACCTCTCCGTTAACCAGCCATACAACTCAACCTGCTCCTAGACCTCTCCGTTAACCAACCATACAACTCAACCTGCTCCTAGACCTCTCCGTTAACCAACCATACAACTCAACCTGCTCCTAGACCTCTCCGTTAACCAACCATACAACTCAACCTGCTCCTAGACCTCTCCGTTAACCAACCATACAACTCAACCTGCTCCTAGACCTCTCCCGTTAACCAGCCATACAACTCAACCTGCTCCTTTACAAATAGTAAAAGGTTAAAATGTCCTAAAGTTGTATTCAATGTATTAAAGTTTATTGATCGTGGCGCACACGGTAAAATGCTTAGTCTCTGTGTGTGTGTGTGTGTGTTTGCGTGCGTGCGTGCGTGCGTGCGTGCGTGCGTGTGTGTGTGTGTGTGTGTAGTATAACCTACTGTCTAGGTGTTAGCTGCCCTAACCATTACTCAACATTTTATTACTGTCCTGAACTAACCCTCCTCCTCCTACTCCACCTACTCCTCTCCTCCCCTCCCCTCCCCTCTCCTCTACCTACTCCTCCTACTCCTCCTCCTACTCCACCTACTCCTCCTCTACCTACTCCTCCTCCTCCTCCTCCACCTACTCCTCCTCCTCCTCTTCCTCCACCTACTCCTCCTCCACCTACCTCTCCTCCACCTACCCCTCCTCCACCTACTCCTCCTCTACCTACTCCTCCTACTCCTTCTCCTCTACCTACTCCTCCTCCACCTACTCCTACTCCTCCTCCTCCTCCACCTACTCCTCCTCCACCTACCCCTCCTCCACCTACTCCTACTCCTCCTCCACCTACCCCTCCTCTACCTACTCCTCCTCCACCTACTCCTACTCCTCCTCCTCCTCCACCTACTCCTCCTCCACCTTCTCCTCCACCTACTCCTCCTCCACCTACCTCTCCTCCACCTACCCCTCCTCTAACTACTCCTCCTCCACCTACTCCTACTCCTCCTCCACCTACTCCTCCTCCTCCTACTCCTCCTCCTCCTTCTCCTCCTCCACCTACCCCTCCTCTACCTACTCCTCCTCCACCTACTCCTCTTCCACCGACTCCTCTCCTCTACCTACTCCTCTCCTCCACCTACTCCTCTCCTCTACCTACTCCTCTCCTCTACCTACTCCTCCTCCACCGACTCCTCTCCTCTACCTACTCCTCTCCTCCACCTACTCCTCTCCTCTACCTACTCCTTTCCTCTACCTACTCCTCTCCTCTACCTACTCCTCTCCTCTACCTACTCCTCTCCTCTACCAACTCCTCTCCTCTACCTACTCCTCTCCTCTACCTACTCCTCCTCCACCGACTCCTCTCCTCTACCTACTCCTCTCCTCTACCTACTCCTCTCCTCTACCTACTCCTCCTCCACCTACTCCTCCTCCACCTACCCCTCCTCTACCTACCCCTCCTCTACGTACCCCTCCTCCACCTACTCCTCCTCCACCTACTCCTCTCCTCTACCTACTCCTCATCTACCTACTCCTCCTCCACCTACTCCTCCTCCACCTACCCCTCCTCTACCTACTCCTCTCCTCCACCTACTCCTCCTCCAACTACTCCTCTCCTCTACCTACTCCTCCTCCTCCTACCCCTCCTCTACCTACTCCTCCTCCACCTACCCCTCCTCTACCTACTCCTCCTCCACCTACTCCTCCTCCACCGACTCCTCTCCTCTACCTACTCCTCTCCTCCACCTACTCCTCTCCTCCACCTACTCCTCTCCTCTACCTACTCCTCTCCTCTACCTACTCCTCTCCTCTACCTACTCCTCCTCCACCGACTCCTCTCCTCTACCTACTCCTCTCCTCCACCTACTCCTTTCCTCTACCTACTCCTCTCCTCTACCTACTCCTCTCCTCTACCTACTCCTCTCCTCTACCTACTCCTCTCCTCTACCGACTCCTCTCCTCTACCTACTCCTCTCCTCTATCTACTCCTCTCCTCTACCTACTCCTCTCCTCTACCTACTCCTCTCCTCCACCGACTCCTCTCCTCTACCTACTCCTCTCCTCTACCTACTCCTCTCCTCTACCTACTCCTCTCCTCTACCTACTCCTCTCCTCTACCTACTCCTCCTCCACCGACTCCTCTCCTCTACCTACTCCTCTCCTCTACCTACTCCTCTCCTCTACCTACTCCTCTCCTCTACCTACTCCTCTCCTCTACCTACTCCTCCTCCACCTACTCCTCCTCCACCTACCCCTCCTCTACCTACCCCTCCTCTACGTACCCCTCCTCCACCTACTCCTCCTCCACCTACTCCTCTCCTCTACCTACTCCTCCTCTACCTACTCCTCCTCCACCTACTCCTCCTCCACCTACCCCTCCTCTACCTACTCCTCTCCTCCACCTACTCCTCCTCCAACTACTCCTCTCCTCTACCTACTCCTCTCCTCTACCTACTCCTCCTCCACCTACTCCTCCCCTCCATCTACTCCTCCCCTCCCCTCTACCTACTCCTCCTCCACCTACTCCTCCCATCCAACTACTCCTCCGCTCTCCACCACCTACTCCTCCCCTCTCCTCCACCGACTCCTCCTCCCCTCTCCTCCACCTACTCCACCCCTCTCCTCCACCTACTCCTCCCCTCTCCTCCCCTCTCCTCCCCTCTCCTCCACCTACTCCACCCCTCTCCTCCACCTACTCCTCTCCTCTCCTCCACCTACTCCTCCTCCCCTCTCCAACACATCTTAGTCTGTTATTAAAGAGTAGGAAACGGCATAATCTTCTCCTGGGGAACGAATGCAGCCCAACAGCAGATTGAAGTCAGGCTAGAACAACACTTCTCCACTTCCCCCCCCCACTGCCCAATCAACTAGAGCAGTTCTACAGCAGATTGACTCACAAAAGCCCCTCCACCATCAGGACTCTACTAAAACTCTCCTCTGGCAGGCGGTTCAGGTCGATCACGACCAAAATCACCAGCCAGAGGAACACTTTCATTTCCCCGTGCTGTGACCCTCCCCAACCGGCCAGCTGGGCCATAAAGACTAGAGGACGACACACTCGATGTGACACACTGCATCAAGCCATCTTTGAGCTGTACACTAAATAACTGCACTATACTGCATCAAGCCATCTCTGAGCTGTACACTAAATAACTGCACTATACTGCAACAAGCCATCTCTGAGCTGTACACTAAATAACTGCACTATACTGCATCAAGCCATCTCTGAGCTGTACAGAACTCATGTACAGAACTATTATTCTCTCTATCATTCTATATCATTCTCTCTATCATTCTATATCATTCTTTGTATCATTCTCTATATCATTCTATTTCATTTTCTATATCATTCTCTCTATCATTCTCTCTATCATTCTCTCTATCATTCTATATCATTCTCGCTATCATTCTATATCATTCTATATCATTCTCTCTATCATTCTCTATCATTCTTTGTATCATTCTCTCTACCATTCTATATTATTCTCTATATCATTATCTCTATCATTCTCTCTATCATTCTCTCTATCATTCTATATCATTCTCTCTACCATTCTCGCTATCATTCTCTCTCTCTTCCTCTCTCCACCACATATAAATAAACAACAGAAGATTCTCTGTGTGTCCAGCCTGTCAGTAGCAGCCATGTTCAGCTGGTGATGAGAAGCACACAGTCCTGTTCTCTGCCTCACAGGAACACACACACACACACACACACACACACACACACACACACACACACACACACACACACACACACACACACACACACACACACACACACACACACACACACACACACACACACACACACACACACACACACACACACACACACACACACCTGCCAGTTCCTTTACCCTAAATACCACCCTGCTCTCACTCTTCTTCCACCTCTCTGCACCTTCCTCTCTCTCTCCCACTTCCTCTCTCTCTCCCCCTGCCTTTCTCTCTCTCTCTCCCCTTCCCCTCTCTCTCTCCCCCTGCCTCACTCTCTCTCTCCCCCTTCCCCTCTCTCTCTCCCCTTCCTCTCTCTCTCCCCTTTCCCCTCTCTCTCTCTCTCTCTCTCTCTCTCACTCTCTCCCTGCCTCTCTCTCACTCTCCCCCTGCCTCTCTCTCCCCCTGCCCCCCTCTCTCTCTCTCCCCCTGCCTCTTTCTCCCCCTGTCTCTCTCTCTCCCCCTGCCTCTCTCTCCCCTTCCCCCCTCTCTCTCTCTCTCTCTCTCTCTCTCTCCCCCTGCCTCTCTCTCCCCCTGCCTCTCTCTCCCCTTCCCCCTCTCTCTCTCTCTCCCCCAGCCTCTCTCTCTCCCCCTGCCTCTCTCTCTCTCTTCCTCTCTCCTATCGCGCTCTCATCCATCTCTCTCTGTTTGTCCTCCATTTAAAAAGCCCATCCCTCTCTTTCTCAATGACTCTTGCAAACGACTCGTCTTTCCCTGTCTACCCGTTGCCAAACACACACACACACGCAAACACTCACTCACACACACAGGCGAACACTCACACACACACAAACGGATACATGCAGAGCCAGCCTACCACCTAACGTGAGGGACTGAGAAAATGAAATGAGTCAAAAGAGCGAACCGAACAAAATTAGATAATAAAAAGAGGGAAAAAGGAGGAGGAAGAGAAGAGCCTGGAGGAAGATTTATATCTGCTGTGAGATCAGCTGATATTCTCCCTCTCTCTCCCTCCCTCTCTCTCTCTCAGCTCAGACAGAAGCAACACACTCTAATGTTACTATTTTTGACAAGCTGCGCCTCACACACATTCACACACTCAACACACTCACACACACACTCCTGCCGCATGCACGACTGCACACAAATACACAAAACCACACACTCTCTCTCTCTCTCTCTCTCTCTCTCTCACACACACACACACACAAAGACATCCGCTGGATACTGGCACACGCTGAAGCAGAGGAATCAGAAACATAGCGACACAGAAGGGCTAGCAGGCAGACAGGCAGGCGGAAACACAATCCCTGTACTGGACTGGACTGGGAGAGACTACACTGGGAGGCAGATGTACTGTACTGGGATATATTTATACTGGGGAGGCTAACCTCGTCATGGCAACAAACCGACCTCTCTAAGGATTAAACTTCTCTTCCTCCAAAGGACTTCATCCTCCTTCCTCCTCATCTCCTCATTCATTTTTCACCATCCTTTTTCTCTACAATCGTTCCTTTTTAAATGTGATTGGTTGTTGCTGCCGGCCGGAGATCGATGTGAGGATTATACCAACAGCTCGTTCTCTCCGTTTCTTTATGTTAGGATAGATTTTTTTGCGTCCGTTTTGGTTTTGGCGTTGGGGTTGGTGGTTGGTATTTTGGAAGGTGAGTGTTTTGGTTCTCTTTCGCCACCCTCTGTGTTCTTTCAAAAATAAACACATTCACTCACTCACTCACTCACTCACTCACACTCACACACACACACACACACACACACACAAAATCTAAACACATAGCTACACACTAAAACAACCACACGCAAATAACGCACAAATTGTCAAGATGGCTTTGCCTTATAGACAATAAGTGTTTAATTGTCACATGTGAATGACAGTTGTTGATTCTTTCCTGATGTACATTAAAGATGTTACATGTATTCCCTTTAACTGTGTGGTGGGCTACATTGTTTCCTCCAACTCAATACTCCACAGGTCTTAATGATCGGTGGATGTGTGTGTGTGTGTGTGAAATTATGCTGTATATCAGGGATGTCTGACAACATTGTCACCAGTAGAAACACACACACACACAGAGCGAGAGTGAGATGTAGACTGTGTGTGTGTGTGTGTGTGTGTGTGTGTGTGTGTGTGTGTGTGTGTGTGTGTATGTGTGTGTGTGTGTGTGTATGTGTGTATGTGTGTGTATGTATGTGTGTATGTGTGTGTGTGTGTGTGTGTGTATGTGTGTGTGTGTGTGTGTGTGTATGTGTGTGTGTGTATGTGTGTATGTGTGTGTATGTATGTGTGTATGTGTGTATGTGTGTGTGTGTGTGTGTGTGTGTGTGTGTATGTATGTGTGTATGTGTGCGTGCGTGCGTGTGTGTGTGTGTATGTGTGTGTATGTATGTGTGTATGTGTGTATGTGTGTGTGATAATCTAAACCATGCCCTGTATGTTCAGTTAACTGCGGAAATAAAGGAACCATGAAGTGTCTTACTAGGGCGTTGGGTCTCCACCAGCCAGAACAGCATCAATGCACCTGGACATAGATTCTACAAGTGTCTGGAACCCTATTGGAGGGATGTGACACCATTATTTCATAATTTGGTGTTTTGTTGACGGTGGTCTCAGGCACCGCTTCAGAATCTACCATAAATGTTCAATTGGGTTGAGATCTGGTGACACACACACACACACACACACACACACACACACACACACACACACACACAGACTTTAAACCCCCTATGCTTCTTTGAGACCCCTCTTTCAAAGCCACTGAGACCCCTTCTTCTAGCCGTGGTAGACACAACAATGGGCCCCTGGGCATTCAAAAGTTTGGGGTCGCTTAGAAATGTCTTTGTTTTTGAAACAAAAGCATTTTTTTTGTCCATTAAAATAACATAAAATTGATCAGAAATACAGTGTAGACATTGTTCATGTTGTAAATGACTATAGTAGCTGGAAACGGCAGATTTTTAATGGAATATCTACATAGGTGTACAGAGCAACCATCACTCCTGTGTTCCAATGGCATGTTGTGTTAGCTAATCCAAGTTTATCATTTTAAAAGGCTAATTGATCATTAGAAAACAATTTTGCAATTATGTTAGCAGAGCTGAAAACGGTTGTTTTGATTAAAGAGGCAATAAAACTGGTCTTCTTTAGACTAGTTGAGTATGTGGAGTATCAGCATTTGTGGGTTCAATTACAGGCTCTAAATGGCCAGAAACAAAGACCTTTCTTCTGAAACTCGTCAGTCTATTCTTGTTCTGAGAAAATGAAGGCTATTCCATGAGAGAAATTGACAAGAAAGTGAAGATCTCATACAACGCTGTGTACTACTCCCTTCACAGAACAAACTGGGTCTAACCAGAATAGAAAGAGGAGTGGGAGGCCCCGGTGCACAACTGAGCAAGAGGACAAGGACAAGTCTAGTTTGAGAAACAGACGCCTCACAAGTTCTCAACTGGCAGCTTCATTAAATAGAACCCGCAAAACACCAGTCTCAATGTCAACAGTGAAGAGGCGACTCCGAGATGCTGTCCTTCTAGGCAGAGTTCCTCTGTCCAGTGTCTGTGTTCTTTTGCCCATCTTAATCTTTTATTTTTATTGGCCAGTCTGAGATATGGCTTTTTCTTTGCAACTCTGCCTAGAAGGCCAGCATCCCGAAGTCGCCTCTTCACTGTTGACGTTGAGACTGGACAGAGGAACTCTGCCTAGAAAGCCAGCATCCCGGAGTCGCCTCTTCACTGTTGACGTTGAGACTGGACAGAGGAACTCTGCCTAGAAGGCCAGCATCCCGAAGTCGCCTCTTCACTGTTGACGTTGAGACTGGTGTTTTGCTATTTCATGAAGCTGCACTGTATTTCTGATCAATATAATGTTATTTTAATATACGAAAAAATGAGCTTTTCTTTAAAAATAAACAAGGACATTTCTAAGTGACCACAAACTTTTGAACGGTACGCTCTGTCTGTCATTTACCCAAGAGTTTCCTTTATTTTGGCAGGTACCAGTATGTGAGTTTATGTTTTGTTTACAGAGTGTATTGGCAGCTAGCTAGTCTCCACACACTACAGTTACTCATACTATAGCTCCTAGATCCTAACATAGCTCCTAGTTCCTAACATAGCTCCTAGTTCCTACTATAGCTCCTAGATCCTAACATAGCTCCTAGTTCCTAACATAGCTCCTAGTTCCTACTATAGCTCCTAGTTCCCACTATAACTCCTAGTTCCTACTATAGCTCCTAGGTCCTACTATAGCTCCTAGTTTTACTCCTATCTCTCTACTCCTATCTCTCTAGGTCTATCTCTCTAGTCCTGTCTCTCTAGTCCTATCTCTCTAGTCCTATCTCTCTACTCCTATCTCTATCTCTCTAGTCCTATCTCTCTGGTCCTATCTCTCTACTCCTATCTCTCTAGTCCTGTCTCTCTACTCCTATCTCTCTACTCCTGTCTCTCTACTCCTATCTCTCTACTCCTATCTCTCTAGTCCTATCTCTCTACTCCTGTCTCTCTAGTCCTATCTCTCTACTCCTGTCTCTCTAGTCCTATCTCTCTAGTCCTATCTCTCTGGTCCTATCTCTCTACTCCTATCTCTCTACTCCTATCTCTCTACTCCTGTCTCTCTACTCATGTCTCTCTACTCCTATCTCTCTGGTCCTGTCTCTCTACTCCTGTCTCTCTAGTCCTGTCTCTCTACTCCTATCTCTCTAGTCCTATCTCTCTACTCCTATCTCTCTACTCCTATCTCTCTGGTCCTATCTCTCTGGTCCTATCTCTCTACTCCTATCTCTCTAGTCCTATCTCTCTACTCCTATCTCTCTAGTCCTATCTCTATAGTCCTGTCTCTCTACTCCTATCTCTCTACTCCTGTCTGTCTACTCCTGTCTCTCTACTCATGTCTCTCTACTCATGTCTCTCTACTCCTATCTCTCTACTCCTGTCTCTCTAGTCCTATCTCTCTAGTCCTATCTCTCTAGTCCTATCTCTCTACTCATATCTCTCTAGTCCTATCTCTCTAGTCCTATCTCTCTAGTCCTATCTCTCTACTCATCTCTCTAGTCCTATCTCTCTACTCCTATCTCTCTACTCCTATCTCTCTAGTCCTATCTCTCTACTCATATCTCTCTAGTCCTATCTCTCTAGTCCTATCTCTCTACTCCTATCTCTCTACTCCTATCTCTCTAGTCCTATCTCTCTAGTCCTATCTCTCTAGCTCCAGTTTCTCTCCGCTCCTTTGTGTGGATACCCTCAATAATTGATAGTTGGAGCTGCAGGCTGCCTTCCCTTTGTTAGCATGGCTGCTTTGTTCCAAGCAGCAACACACTGTACAGACGTTATTGACTCAGGAGGCGAGGCCAGGGTTTCATCTCATTACATCCGTATGGCCATGTGTGTGTATATAATACTATCTACTGACTGACATGAAGAGGGGAAGAGGACAGCTGGGGTGACTGACTGGAGGGGGTGTTTGTTTACTGCTGTGATATTAGTGAGAAAGGTGTCACACACACACACACACACGCACACACACACACACGCACACACACATGCACACACACACACACGCACACACACGCACATGCACAAGTATCACCGTACGCGTTAGTACAAGGTATGTGCTGACAGCAAGCTTGTGGTTGGAGGAATGAGGGGAATGACGGAGGAGTGGGGAGGAGGATGAGAGCAGGAGAAGAGGTGTGACTGTCCCTCCACTCACCAGCACGCAGGCCACATTGACACCGAATATTTCTGTCTTGGAAGGGCCGGGTGTGGGGAGTGATCGACTGTGGTATAAAAAGCCTTCTGAGAATACAGACGACTTTAGCGCCATAGAGACTGACCTCCAAACCTGTCAACCAACCAAACAACTTCTGATCTGGAAAATAAAAACAGTGTTCAAGAGCGCATCTGGGGTCACATGACTGTTTCCAAATCCTGTCCTTTTACATGGGTGAAACAGAGCCTACAAGTTTGTTTACACTTCGTCAGCCATTTTATAGCTCCCTGGTTAAAGGGTTCAAGTCAGAGATCTACGTCCTGTTTAAAATGGAAGGGGAAGAGAAGCAGAGGGAAGAGGAGAGCGTTCACAGAGGTCTGGAACACTCTCTGAGGAGGTTGAGGTCAGTACAGAAAACAGTGAAACCGGAGAGGCAGTTAGACTTCCTTGTGGACCCCAGGAAGAGTAGCTGCTGCTTCTGGGTAATGGGGATCCTAATGAATAAATAAACAAAAAACAGACAAACGGGCTGGTAGAAAAACAGGCAGTCAGACAAACAGGCTGGTGGACAAACAGGCTGGTAGACAAACAGGCTGGTAGAAAAACAGGCAGTCAGACAAACAGGCTGGTAGACAAACAGGCTGGTAGAAAAACAGGCAGTCAGACAAACAGGCTGGTAGACATACAGGCTGGTAGACAAACAGGCAGTCAGACAAACAGGCTGGTAGACAAACAGGAAGTCAGACAAACAGGCTGGTAGACAAACAGCAAGTCAGACAAACAGGCTGGTAGACAAACAGCAAGTCAGACAAACAGCAAGTCAGACAAACAGGCTGGTAGACAAACAGGAAGTCAGACAAACAGGCTGGTAGACAAACAGGCAGTCAGACAAACAGGCTGGTAGACAAACAGGCAGTCAGACAAACAGGCTGGTAGACAAACAGGAAGTCAGACAAACAGGCTGGTAGACAAACAGGCTGGGTGACAAACAGGCTGGTAGACAAACAGGCTGGGTGACAAGCAGGCTGGTAGACAAACAGGCTGGTAGACAAACAGGCAGTCAGACAAACAGGCTGGTGGACAAACAGGCTGGTAGACAAACAGGCTGGTAGAAAAACAGGCAGTCAGACAAACAGGCTGGTAGACAAACAGGCTGGTAGAAAAACAGGCAGTCAGACAAACAGGCTGGTAGACATACAGGCTGGTAGACAAACAGGCAGTCAGACAAACAGGCTGGTAGACAAACAGGAAGTCAGACAAACAGGCTGGTAGACAAACAGCAAGTCAGACAAACAGGCTGGTAGACAAACAGCAAGTCAGACAAACAGCAAGTCAGACAAACAGGCTGGTAGACAAACAGGAAGTCAGACAAACAGGCTGGTAGACAAACAGGCAGTCAGACAAACAGGCTGGTAGACAAACAGGCAGTCAGACAAACAGGCTGGTAGACAAACAGGAAGTCAGACAAACAGGCTGGTAGACAAACAGGCTGGGTGACAAACAGGCTGGTAGACAAACAGGCTGGGTGACAAGCAGGCTGGTAGACAAACAGGCTGGTAGACAAACAGGCTGGTAGAAAAACAGGCAGTCAGTTAAACAGGCTGGTAGACAAACAGGCTGGTAGAAAAACAGGCAGTCAGACAAACAGGCTGGTAGACATACAGGCTGGTAGACAAACAGGCAGTCAGACAAACAGGCTGGTAGACAAACAGGAAGTCAGACAAACAGGCTGGTAGACAAACAGCAAGTCAGACAAACAGGCTGGTAGACAAACAGCAAGTCAGACAAACAGCAAGTCAGACAAACAGGCTGGTAGACAAACAGGAAGTCAGACAAACAGGCTGGTAGACAAACAGGCAGTCAGACAAACAGGCTGGTAGACAAACAGGCAGTCAGACAAACAGGCTGGTAGACAAACAGGAAGTCAGACAAACAGGCTGGTAGACAAACAGGCTGGGTGACAAACAGGCTGGTAGACAAACAGGCTGGGTGACAAGCAGGCTGGTAGACAAACAGGCTGGTAGACAAACAGGCAGTCAGACAAACAGGCTGGTGGACAAACAGGCTGGTAGACAAACAGGCTGGTAGAAAAACAGGCAGTCAGACAAACAGGCTGGTAGACAAACAGGCTGGTAGAAAAACAGGCAGTCAGACAAACAGGCTGGTAGACATACAGGCTGGTAGACAAACAGGCAGTCAGACAAACAGGCTGGTAGACAAACAGGAAGTCAGACAAACAGGCTGGTAGACAAACAGCAAGTCAGACAAACAGGCTGGTAGACAAACAGCAAGTCAGACAAACAGCAAGTCAGACAAACAGGCTGGTAGACAAACAGGAAGTCAGACAAACAGGCTGGTAGACAAACAGGCAGTCAGACAAACAGGCTGGTAGACAAACAGGCAGTCAGACAAACAGGCTGGTAGACAAACAGGAAGTCAGACAAACAGGCTGGTAGACAAACAGGCTGGGTGACAAACAGGCTGGTAGACAAACAGGCTGGGTGACAAGCAGGCTGGTAGACAAACAGGCTGGTAGACAAACAGGCTGGTAGACAAACAGGCTGGTAGAAAAACAGGCAGTCAGACAAACAGGCTGGTAGAAAAACAGGCAGTCAGACAAACAGGCTGGTAGACAAACAGGCTGGTAGAAAAACAGGCAGTCAGACAAACAGGCTGGTAGACATACAGGCTGGTAGACAAACAGGCAGTCAGACAAACAGGCTGGTAGACAAACAGGAAGTCAGACAAACAGGCTGGTAGACAAACAGCAAGTCAGACAAACAGGCTGGTAGACAAACAGCAAGTCAGACAAACAGCAAGTCAGACAAACAGGCTGGTAGACAAACAGGAAGTCAGACAAACAGGCTGGTAGACAAACAGGCAGTCAGACAAACAGGCTGGTAGACAAACAGGCAGTCAGACAAACAGGCTGGTAGACAAACAGGAAGTCAGACAAACAGGCTGGTAGACAAACAGGCTGGGTGACAAACAGGCTGGTAGACAAACAGGCTGGGTGACAAGCAGGCTGGTAGACAAACAGGCTGGTAGACAAACAGGCAGTCAGACAAACAGGCTGGTAGACAAACAGGCTGGTAGACAAACAGGCTGGTAGACAGACAAAAAGACAGGAGTGTATTACACACACACCTGTCTAGAATAACAGTCTGGACCGTATCATCACACACCTGTCTAGAATAACAGACAGTCTGGATCGTATCATCACACACCTGTCTAGAATAACAGACTGGACCTTATCATCACACACCTGTCTAGAATAACAGACTGGACCTTATCATCACACACCTGTCTAGAACAACAGACAGTCTGGATCGTATCATCACAGACCTGTCTAGAATAACAGTCTGGACCGTATTATCACACACCTGTCTAGAATAACAGTCTGGACCGTATCCTCACAGACCTGTCTAGAATAACAGTCTGGACCGTATCATCACAGACCTGTCTAGAATAACAGACTGGACCTTATCATCACACACCTGTCTAGAATAACAGTCTGGACCGTATCATCACACACCTGTCTAGAATAACAGTCTGGACCTTATTATCACACACCTGTCTAGAACAACAGTCTGGACCGTATTATCACACACCTGTCTAGAATAACAGTCTGGACCGTATCCTCACACACCTGTCTAGAATAACAGACTGGACCGTATCATCACACACCTGTCTAGAATAACAGACTGGACCGTATCATCACACACCTGTCTAGAATAACAGACTGGACCGTATCATCACACACCTGTCTAGAACAACAGTCTGGACCGTATCACCACAGACCTGTCTAGAACAACAGTCTGACCTTATCATCACACACCTGTCTAGAATAACAGTCTGGACCGTATCCTCACACACCTGTCTAGAATAACAGTCTGGACCGTATCATCACAGACCTGTCTAGAATAACAGCCTGGACCGTATCATCACACACCTGTCTAGAATAACAGACTGGACCGTATCACCACAGACCTGTCTAGAACAACAGTCTGGACCTTATCATCACACACCTGTCTAGAATAACAGACAGTCTAGATCGTATCACCACAGGATGAGGGTCTTCTCAGTCAGGTTGAGACTGGTCTTCTACTATTGATTTAATGTATTGTTATTCTCATTAACATTGTTGTTGTAGTTGGTGTTAATGGTAATCCCATTTCAACTACTATTATTATTACTGATGTCTTATTGATGCTGGTACCACCATTGTTGTCATATGTAGACCAACACAATGGAAGTCGTTTAACTGGCCGTGTCAATAAAGTCTACTGAATTAAGAGAAGGTGGAGGTAGAACTGGAGAGAGGAGAGATGTGTTGGATAATGTTGCTGTCTGCTTGTGGTCTGGTGTTCAGGGTGGAGAGGTAGTAACATCTCTGCTTGTGGTCTGGTGTTCAGGGTGGACAGACAGTAACATCTCTGCTTGTGGTCTGGTGTTCAGGGAGACAGACAGTAACATCTCTGCTTGTGGTCTGGTGTTCAGGGTGGAGAGGTAGTAACATCTCTGCTTGTGGTCTGGTGTTCAGGGTGGAGAGGCAGTAACATCTCTGCTTGTGGCCTGGTGTTCAGGGTGGACAGACAGTAACATCTCTGCTTGTGGTCTGGTGTTCAGGGTGGAGAGGTAGTAACATCTCTGCTTGTGGTCTGGTGTTCAGGGTGGAGAGGTAGTAACATCTCTGCTTGTGGCCTGGTGTTCAGGGTGGAGAGGTAGTAACATCTCTGCTTGGGGTCTGGTGTTCAGGGTGGAGAGGCAGTAACATCTCTGCTTGTGGCCTGATGTTCAGGGTGGACAGACAGTAACATCTCTGCTTGTGGTCTGGTGTTCAGGGTGGACAGACAGTAACATCTCTGCTTGTGGTCTGGTGTTCAGGGTGGAGAGGCAGTAACATCTCTGCTTGTGGCCTGGTGTTCAGGGTGGAGAGGCAGTAACATATCTAATGATGGCACTAACTCCTCCAGAGGGACACCGCAGGTTAAGGAGCCAATCTGGATGTTTTCTCCAACCCTCCCAAGAGAGCTATTAGCACTAAGTCTCTCCCTCTCGCCAGAGGAGTGATATACAGTAACCTAACCATGGTTGTAGTAAATGACTCTAAGACAGTAAGGATCGTCCACGAGAGTTACAATCCGTCACTTCAGACATTTCAGCGTTTGCAGTCTGTCTGTAAATGTAGACCAGAATATTCCACCTAGCCCTCTGACCTACCCTCTCTCATCTCTGTCACTGGGGTCAGGGGTCAGAGGTCAGGGGGTATTTATATTTGGAGGTTTTCGAGACGCTTCAGAGAAATGGGAAGCGTAGGTGAACTCTTCGACTGCGGTGACACTGTCCTCGGAAGGCAGTTGTCAAGGGTCAGGGGTCAACAGGAAGGAGTATTTACAGACTGAATTTGAAGGAAAGGTACCTGTCCTATTATGGTGGGGGGTTTCCTCTTTCTGCTGTTGACTGATGTGCTCTCCGTCTCCCGTCACCTGACTGCAGGGTCAGGGGTCAACAGGAGTATTTATAGTTGAAGGTAAAGGTCAACAGGTCGTACCACTGTGCCTGTCCTAAAATGGCTTCTCAGAGTCGGTTTGGAGAAACGCTCTGGATGCTCTCCCTAACTCGTGTTATCAAATCAAGTCAAAGTGTATTTGTCACGTGCTCTGAATACAACAGGTGTAGTAGACCTTACCGAATACAACAGGTGTAGTAGACCTTACCGAATACAACAGGTGTAGTAGACCTTACCGAATACAACAGTTGTAGTAGACCTTACCGAATACAACAGGTGTAGTAGATCTTACCGAATACAACAGGTGTAGTAGACCTCACCGAATACAACAGGTGTAGTAGACCTTACCGAATACAACAGGTGTAGTAGACCTTACCGAATACAACAGGTGTAGTAGACCTTACCGAATACAACAGGTGTAGTAGACCTTACCGAATACAACAGGTGTAGTAGACCTTACCGAATACAACAGGTGTAGTAGACCTTACTGAATACAACAGGTGTAGTAGACCTTACCAAATACAACAGGTGTAGTAGACCTTACCGAATACAACAGGTGTAGTAGACCTTACCGAATACAACAGGTGTAGTAGACCTTACCGAATACAACAGGTGTAGTAGACCTTACCGAATACAACAGGTGTAGTAGACCTTACCGAATACAACAGGTGTAGTAGACCTTACCGAATACAACAGGTGTAGTAGACCTTACCGAATACAACAGGTGTAGTAGATCTTACCGAATACAACAGGTGTAGTAGACCTTACCGAATACAACAGGTGTAGTAGACCTTACCGAATACAACAGGTGTAGTAGATCTTACCGAATACAACAGGTGTAGTAGACCTTACCGAATACAACAGGTGTAGTAGACCTTACTGAATACAACAGGTGTAGTAGACCTTACCGAATACAACAGGTGTAGTAGACCTTACCGAATACAACAGGTGTAGTAGATCTTACCGAATACAACAGGTGTAGTAGACCTTACCGAATACAACAGGTGTAGTAGATCTTACCGAATACAACAGGTGTAGTAGACCTTACCGAATACAACAGGTGTAGTAGACCTTACCGAATACAACAGGTGTAGTAGACCTTACCGAATACAACAGGTGTAGTAGACCTTACCGAATACAACAGGTGTAGTAGATCTTACCGAATACAACAGGTGTAGTAGACCTTACCGAATACAACAGGTGTAGTAGACCTTATAAAGTTAAATGCTTACCTAACCAACAGAGCTATTTTTAAGGAAAAAAAATAGGTATTAGGTAAACAATAGATAAAGAAAGAAATACAATTAAATAAAAAAAAAACAGTAGTGAGGCTCTATACAGGGTATTACGGTACAGAGTCAATGTGGAGGCTATATACAGGGTATTACGGTACAGAGTCAATGTGGAGGCTCTATACAGGGTATTACGGTACAGAGTCAATGTGGAGGCTCTATACAGGGTATTACGGTACAGAGTCAATGTGGAGGCTCTATACAGGGTATTACGGTACAGAGTCAATGTGGAGGCTCTATACAGGGTATTACGGTACAGAGTCAATGTGGAGGCTCTATACAGGGTATTACGGTACAGAGTCAATGTGGAGGCTATATACAGGGTATTACGGTACAGAGTCAATGTGGAGGCTATATACAGGTGGTACCAGTACAGAGTCAATGTGGAGGCTATATACAGGTGGTACCAGTACAGAGTCAATGTGGAGGCTATATAAAGGGTATTACGGTACAGAGTCAATGTGGAGGCTCTATACAGGGTATTACGGTACAGAGTCAATGTGGAGGCTATATACAGGGTATTACGGTACAGAGTCAATGTGGAGGCTCTATACAGGGTATTACGGTACAGAGTCAATGTGGAGGCTATATACAGGGTATTACGGTACAGAGTCAATGTGGAGGCTATATACAGGGTATTACGGTACAGAGTCAATGTGGAGGCTATATACAGGGTATTACGGTACAGAGTCAATGTGGAGGCTATATACAGGGTATTACGGTACAGAGTCAATGTGGAGGCTATATACAGGGTATTACGGTACAGAGTCAATGTGGAGGCTATATACAGGGTATTACGGTACAGAGTCAATGTGGAGGCTATATACAGGGTATTACGGTACAGAGTCAATGTGGAGGCTATATACAGGGTATTACGGTACAGAGTCAATGTGGAGGCTATATACAGGGGGTACCGGTACAGAGTCAATGTGGAGGCTATATAAAGGGTATTACGGTACAGAGTCAATGTGGAGGCTCTATACAGGGTATTACGGTACAGAGTCAATGTGGAGGCTATATACAGGGTATTACGGTACAGAGTCAATGTGGAGGCTCTATACAGGGTATTACGGTACAGAGTCAATGTGGAGGCTATATACAATGTATTACGGTACAGAGTCAATGTGGAGGCTATATACAGGGTATTACGGTACAGAGTCAATGTGGAGGCTCTATACAGGGTATTACGGTACAGAGTTAATGTGGAGGCTATATACAGGGTATTACGGTACAGAGTTAATGTGGAGGCTATATACAGGGTATTACGGTACAGAGTTAATGTGGAGGCTATATACAGGGTATTACGGTACAGAGTTAATGTGGAGGCTATATACAGGGTATTACGGTACAGAGTTAATGTGGAGGCTATATACAGGTGGTACCGGTACAGAGTTAATGTGGAGGCTATATACAGGTGGTACCAGTACAGAGTCAATGTGGAGGCTATATACAGGGTATTACGGTACAGAGTCAATGTGGAGGCTCTATACAGGGGGTACCGGTACAGAGTCAATGTGGAGGCTCTATACAGGTGGTACCAGTACAGAGTCAATGTGGAGGCTATATACAGGGGGTACCGGTACAGAGTCAATGTGGAGGCTATATACAGGGTATTACGGTACAGAGTCAATGTGGAGGCTATATACAGGGGGTACCGGTACAGAGTCAATGTGGAGGCTATATACAGGTGGCACCAGTACAGAGTCAATGTGGAGACTATATACAGGGGGTACCGGTACAGAGTCAATGTGGAGGCTATATACAGGGGGTACCGGTACAGAGTCAATGTGGAGGCTATATACAGGTGGTACCGGTACAGAGTCAATGTGGAGGCTATAAACAGGGGGTACCGGTACAGAGTCAATGTGGAGGCTATATACAGGGGGTACCGGTACAGAGTCAATGTGGAGGCTATATACAGGTGGTACCAGTACAGAGTCAATGTGGAGGCTATATACAGGGGGTACCGGTACAGAGTTAATGTGGAGGCTATATACAGGTGGTACCAGTACAGAGTCAATGTGGAGGCTATATACAGGTGGAACCAGTACAGAGTCAATGTGGAGGCTATATACAGGTGGAACCAGTACAGAGTCAATGTGGAGGCTATATACAGGTGGTACCAGTACAGAGTCAATGTGGAGGCTATATACAGGTGGTACCAGTACAGAGTCAATGTGGAGGCTATATACAGGGGGTACCGGTACAGAGTCAATGTGCGGGGGCACCGGTTGTTCGGGCTAATTTTCCTCTGTTAAAGTACTAAGAGAGAGAGTGGAGAGGTTCAGCTGTGTGTTCATCAGACCGCTCACATCAGCACAGCTTCTATCCAGACCTCCTGTGTTCTCCAACACACACACTGTCAGCCAGTCAGCATCCAGAGCTGGCCCCTCCAACACACACTGTCAGCCTATCAGCATCGATGAAGGGGAGGAGCCTGTGTGGCCATTCAGAGGGTGGATGGGTGAAGCTGAAGATTGAAGTGCCTTTAAACGGGGAACGTTCTGAGGTGTCAGGCACAGCGGTTTGAGTGAGTCAAGACCACTAACACTGCTGGATTTCCTGTGTGTATCCAGAACGACCCACCACCCAAAGGACATCCAGACAATTGGACACAACTGTGGGAAGCATTGGGGTCAACATGGACCCGCATCCCTGTGGAACGCTTTCGACACCTTGTAGAGTCCATGACCTGACGAGTTGAAGCTGCTCTGAGGGGAAAAGGGGGGCTGGTGAGGGGGAGGTGTTGTTTATGTTTTGTCTACCATATGCTCGACAGAATAACACAGTGGGATCAGTCTTCTTTAAGGCTGCAGTAGGATCACTCTTCTTTAAGACTGCAGTAGGATCAGTCTTCTTTAAGACTGCAGTAGGATCAGTCTTCTTTAAGACTGCAGTAGGATCAGTCTTCTTTAAGACTGCAGTAGGATCAGTCTTCTTTAAGAATGCAGTAGGATCAGTCTTCTTTAAGAATGCAGTAGGTTCAGTCTTCTTTAAGACTGCAGTAGGATCAGTCTTCTTTAAGACTGCAGTAGGATCAGTCTTCTTTAAGAATGCAGTAGGATCAGTCTTCTTTAAGACTGCAGTAGGATCAGTCTTCTTTAAGACTGCAGTAGGTTCAGTCTTCTTTAAGACTGCAGTAGGATCAGTCTTCTTTAAGAATGCAGTAGGTTCAGTCTTCTTTAAGACTGCAGTAGGATCAGTCTTCTTTAAGACTGCAGTAGGATCAGTCTTCTTTAAGACTGCAGTAGGATCAGTCTTCTTTAAGACTGCAGTAGGATCAGTCTTCTTTACGGCTGCAGTAGGATCAGTCTTCTTTAAGACTGCAGTAGGATGGATAAGTAGTGATATTTAATACGGTTTATCAAGACTGCAGTAAGATGGAAAAGCAGTGATATTTAATAAGGTTTCAAGTTGACATAATCAGACAGTCAGAAAGTCAGTGGGTGTTGGGGGCTCAGTGTGTCAGAGAGCTACCACTCTCTCCCCAGAAACACAGACCTGTTTTCCTTCCTATCCCTCCAAGGTAGAATCCCCACAGTGCTTACCTCTCTCTGTCTGTCTGAACCGCAGGGTAGCCTGACTAGCCAGACCCCCCTCCTCTCTCCTATCCCGCCAAGGTAGAATCCCCACAGTGCTTACCTCTCTGTCTGTCTGAACAACAGGGTAGCCTGACTAGCCAGACCTCTCTCCATCTCTCTGTTTCTTATCTCTCTCCTTCCCTATTTTAGTAATCTGATATCTCTCTCTCTCCTTCCCTCTCTCGCAGTAATCTGATCTCTCTCTCTCATTCCCTCTCTTAGTAATCTGATATCTCTCTCTCTCCTTCCCTCTCTCAGTAATCTGATCTCTCTCTCTCCTTCCCTCTCTTAGTAATCTGATATCTCTCTCTCCTTCCCTCTCTCAGTACTCTGATATCTCTCTCTCCTTCCCTCTCTCAGTAATCTGATATCTCTCTCTCCTTCCCTCTCTAATTAATCTAATATCTCTCTCTCCTTCCCTCTCTCAGTACTCTGATATCTCTCTCTCCTTCCCTCTCTCAGTACTCTGATATCTCTCTCTCCTTCCCTCTCTCAGTAATCTGATCTCTCTCTCCTTCCCTCTCTCAGTACTCTGATATCTCTCTCTCCTTCCCTCTCTCAGTACTCTGATATCTCTCTCTCCTTCCCTCCCTCAGTACTCTGATATATATCTCTCCTTCCCTCTCTCAGTAATCTGATATCTCTCTCTAATTAATCTAATATTTCTCCCTCTCCCAGTACTCTGATATCTCTCTCTCCTTCCCTCTCCCAGTACTCTGATATCTCTCTCTCCTTCCCTCTCTCAGTACTCTGATATCTCTCTCTCCTTCCCTCCCTCAGTACTCTGATATCTCTCTCTCCTTCCCTCTCTCAGTAATCTGATATCTCTCTCTAATTAATCTAATATCTCTCCCTCTCCCAGTACTCTGATATCTCTCTCTCCTTCCCTCTCCCAGTAATCTGATATCTCTCTCTAATTAATCTAATATCTCTCCCTCTCCCAGTACTCTGATATCTCTCTCTCCTTCCCTCCCTCAGTACCCTGATATCTCTCTCTCTCAGTAATCTGATATCTCTCTCTAATTAATCGAATATCTCTCCCTCTCCCAGTACTCTGATCTCTCTCTCTCCTTCCCTCCCTCAGTAATCTGATATCTCTCTCTAATTAATCTAATATCTCTCCCTCCCCCAGTACTCTGATATCTCTCTCTCCTTCCCTCCCTCAGTAATCTGATATCTCTCTCTAATTAATCTAATATCTCTCCCTCCCCCAGTACTCTGATCTCTCTCTCTCCTTCCCTCCCTCAGTAATCTGATATCTCTCTCTAATTAATCTAATATCTCTCCCTCCCCCAGTACTCTGATATCTCTCTCTAATTAATCTAATATCTCTCCCTCTCCCAGTACTCTGATATCTCTCTCTAATTAATCTAATATCTCTCCCTCTCCCAGTACTCTGATATCTCTCTCTAATTAATCTAATATCTCTCCCTCTCTCAGTACTCTGATATCTCTCTCTAATTAATCTAATATCTCTCCCTCTCTCAGTACTCTGATATCTCTCTCTCCTTCCCTCTCTCAGTAATCTGATATTTCTCTCTAATTAATCTAATATCTCTCCCTCTCTCAGTACTCTGATATCTCTCTCTCCTTCCCTCTCTCAGTACTCTGATATCTCTCTCTCCTTCCCTCTCTCAGTAATCTGATATCTCTCTCTAATTAATCTAATATCTCTCCCTCTCTCAGTACTCTGATATCTCTCTCTCCTTCCCTCCCTCAGTACTCTGATATCTCTCTCTCCTTCCCTCTCTCAGTACTCTGATATATCTCTCTCCTTCCCTCTCCCAGTAATCTGATATCTCTCTCCTTCCCTCTCTCAGTACTCTGATATATCTCTCTCCTTCCCTCCCTCAGTACTCTGATATCTCTCTCTCCTTCCCTCTCTCAGTAATCTGATCTCTCTCTCTCCTTCCCTCTCTCAGTAATCTGATCTCTCTCCCAGTACTCTGATATCAACTCAAAGGGCTTCATTGGCATGGGGAAACATGTGAAATAGATTATAAACAAAAGTGAAATAATCAATCAAAAATGAACAGCTAACATTTCTCAGAAGTTTCAATACAGAGTCGTAACGATGTGCAAATAGTTAAAGTACAAAAGGGAAAATAAATAAACATAAATATAGGTTGTATTTACAATGGTGTTTGTTCTTCACTGGTTGCCATTTTGTTGTGGCAACAGGTCACAAATTCACTAACTATAAGCCACTATGACCTATTTATTGCCTCACCTCCCTAATCTTATTACATTTGCATACACTGTACATAGAGTTTTCTATTGTGTTATTGACTGTATGTTTGATTATCCCATGTGTAACTCTGTGTTGTTGTTTTTGTCGCACTGCTTTGCTTTATCTTGGCCAGGTGGCAGTTGTAAATAGTTGTAAATGAGAACTTGCTCTCAACTGGCCTACCTGGTTAAATAAAGGTGTTCTCAACTGGCCTACCTGGTTAAATAAAGGTGTTCTCAACTAGCCTACCTGGTTAAATAAAGGTGTTCTCAACTGGCCTACCTGGTTAAATAAAGGTGTTCTCAACTGGCCTACCTGGTTAAATAAAGGTGTTCTCAACTGGCCTACCTGGTTAAATAAAGGTGAAAAAAACAAACAAATGTATTGCTTCTGTTTTGTCACACTGTAGTATTTCACCCAATAGCTCGCTCTCTCACCTTCCTTCTTTCTCTCTCCTCCCTTATCTTCCATTCCCTCTTTCCACATCCATTTCTTCTGCCTTTTCTCTTCAGTTGTCTCTTCCTCCTTTCTCTCCACCTCCTCTCTCAGACAGAGCTGGCAGGGGCCAGTCCCTTTGGAGGGGGAGCGTGTTTGTGGAAACTGCCAAGACCCACACTACTATCATTCATGTAGTAAGATGACCTCGGGGCTATTTCTGATCAACTGAGACACACTTCATTCTGACTGGCCCCTCTCTGTCTTCATCACTAGAGTGGTGACTGGCCCCTCTCTGCCTTCATCACTAGAGTGGTGACTGGCCCCGATCTGCCTTCATCAACAGAGTGGTGACTGGCCCCACTCTGCCTTCATCACCAGAGTGGTGACTGGCCCCGCGCTGTCTTCATCACTAGAGTGGTGACTGGCCCCTCTCTGTCTTCATCACTAGAGTGGTGACTGGCCCCGCTCAGCTTTCATCACTAGAGTGGTGACTGGCCCCTCCCTGTCTTCATCACTAGAGTGGTGACTGGCCCCACTCAGCCTTCATCACTAGAGTGGTGACTGGCCCCGCTCTGCCTTCATCACTAAAGTGGTGACTGGCCCCTCTCTGTCTTCATCACTAGAGTGGTGACTGGCCCCGCTCAGCCTTCATCACTAGAGTGGTGACTTGCCCCGCTCGGCCTTCATCACTAGAGTGGTGACTGGCCCCACTCTGTCTTCATCACTAGAGTGGTGACTGGCCCCACTCTGTCTTCATCACTAGAGTGGTGACTGGCCCCGCTCGGCCTTCATCACTAGAGTGGTGACTGGCCCCACTCTGTCTTCATCACTAGAGTGGTGACTGGCCCCACTCTGTCTTCATCACTAGAGTGGTGACTGGCCCCGCTCTGTCTTCATCACTAGAGTGGTGACTGGCCCCGCTCGGCCTTCATCACTAGAGTGGTGACTGGCCCCACTCTGTCTTCATCACTAGAGTGGTGACTGGCCCCTCTCTGTCTTCATCACTAGAGTGGTGACTGGCCCCGCTCGGCCTTCATCACTAGAGTGGTGACTGGCCCCACTCTGTCTTCATCACTAGAGTGGTGACTGGCCCCACTCTGTCTTCATCACTAGAGTGGTGACTGGCCCCTCTCTGTCTTCATCACTAGAGTGGTGACTGGCCCCGCTCGGCCTTCATCACTAGAGTGGTGACTGGCCCCACTCTGTCTTCATCACTAGAGTGGTGACTGGCCCCCGCTCTGCCTTCATCACAAGAGTGGTGACTGCCCCCCCCCCCTGTCTTCACCACTAGAGTGGTGACTGGCCCCCGCTCGGCCTTCATCACTAGAGTGGTGACTGGCCCCACTCTGTCTTCATCACTAGAGTGGTGACTGGCCCCACTCTGTCTTCATCACTAGAGTGGTGACTGGCCCCTCTCTGTCTTCATCACTAGAGTGGTGACTGGCCCCGCTCGGCCTTCATCACTAGAGTGGTGACTGGCCCCACTCTGTCTTCATCACTAGAGTGGTGACTGGCCCCCGCTCTGCCTTCATCACAAGAGTGGTGACTGCCCCCCCCCCCCTGTCTTCACCACTAGAGTGGTGACTGGCACCTCTTTGCCTTCATCACTAGAGTGGTGACTGGCCCCTCTCTGTCTTCATTACTAGAGTGGTGACTGGCCCCTCTCTGTCTTCATCACTAGAGTGGTGACTGGCCCCGCTCGGCCTTCATCACTAGAGTGGTGACTGGCCCCTCTCTGTCTTCATCACTACAGTGGTGACTGGCCCC